>NW_022196540.1:0-159312 GCF_008641045.1 Pistacia vera
CATCATCTATGCATGGTCTTGAACTTGAACTCAACTATATCTTCAAGTTCAGGACAACGAACTCGTATATAATTGGAAATATATCTCACTTGCAGATTGCACTGATTCAAAGATTCATAGATTTTCCATGTCTTATCCTTAAGGGTGATTTTGGTTCGGGGTCATATAAGATTACTCTGGTAATCTTTGTTTAAAATTTTCAAGATTCAATTATTTGGTTTACAAGTAAAAAAATATTATGGTAATCTTTTGTTGCAAATATGGGCCGTTTGGATGGGGTTAATATTAGATAACTGGGGTAATATTTTTTAAATTGAGCAGATAATGATGTTTGGCTGGTTTGTAAAAAATTATTCCTGGAATATTTATGACAAACAGTTTTGGGGGGGTGGTTCATATAAGATTACTCCGGTAATTTTTGTTTAATTTTCAAGATTCAATTGTTTGGTTTGCAAGTAATAAAATAGTACGGTAATCTTTTGTTACAAATATGGGTCGTTTGGATGGGGTTAATATTAGATAACTGGGGTAATATTTTTGAAATTGAGGATATGACAATGTTTGGTTGGTTTGTAAAAAATTATTCTTGGAATATTTTATGACAAACAATTTTTTTTGGGGGGGGGGGAGGATACAATTTTGTTTCTATGTTGCCCCTAAACAATTGAGCATTTGGTCCAAAATAGCTTTATATTTGTTAACATTTACAAAAACACCCAATTCACTCATGCAGATACTTTTTTCCTCGCTTTTAAAAATTTTTAGATGACATTGCCCTTGTTATTATCATTATTTATATAAATACCATTATACCTAGAACTAGCCACCACCGTCAACTGTCATCGGAGGCTGCCAAAAATCACCATAATGGCGTACGATCGGCCGCATATGGTTGGTTGTGCGCCGATAAGGCTTTTTTCGACCATGGATCGTAGATCTATTGTCGGAAAAGGCTAGATCTAGTTGTTTCACAGCCAAAGATGTGGCCATTACCTTGGTAATATAAAGGGTAATCAAATTACCTTGTAAGGGGTGTTATTAAAACATTACTGAGGTAATATGATTTTTATACCTATTTTACCCTTAATTAAATACCATTTTAGACACAATTACCCTCAAATGTTTACCAAATAACCATTACCCAAACCCACTACATTTGAGAATTTAGCTAAAATACCCCAACCATAAAAAAGTTTAAAAGTTAATAAAATACCCCCAGTCACCCAAGACCATCGTTGGCCGATGGCGGCAGTCACCATATCGATGCACGACCGGTGGGATCTAGTCAGTCGTGCGCCGATCTAGTTGTTTCTGACCAGACCAAAGGATGAAAACAACAAGATCGTTGTGGATCTAGTAGGAAATGGCTAGAATAGATCTGACTGTTTTTAGCCAGATCAGTGCCAAAGATACGACCTTTTCACGGTCAAATCTATGGCTGTTACGGCTTTACAGGCGCACGATCGGCTAGATCAGGCCGATCATGCGCCATTCTGGCGACTGTCGGGGGTGTTGGCTGGTTGTCGGCAATGGCTTAGGGTGGGTGGGGGTATTTTGCTACAAATTAAAATTTTATATGGCTAGGGTGTTTTAGCAAAATTTCAAATGTAGGGATTTAAAAGAAATGATTCAAATAATAATAATAATATTATTATTATACAGTAAAACCTCTCTATAGTGATACTCTATATAGAAATAAAGTCTACATAGTCATAAAAAATTATATTCCCAATTTGGGATAGTTATAAATAAGAATAAACTCCACATTGTAATAAATTATAATTTTTCTAATTTCCGTCTTAAGGAAAGTTGCCTTCATATAGTAATAATTATCTGTGTATTACAAAAAAATATATGGTATGTTACATTAAAGGTTTAAGATGAAATAAAATAGTTATCTGAAGTTGTTTGGGACAATAATTTATGCTTTAGAGTTGTTACCACATCTTTTAACTTGCAGGTACATTACTCGCTAGCATGGACATTTTCTTGTTAAATCCAAAACTTTCTAGTTTCTCAAGCATGTTTAAAGTTTCTTGACATGAAATTTTTTGTATTTTCATATTATCACCCTCATAATTATTTCATTTCTCTTTTTGTTTAATTGTAGAAATGATTTCTTCTTTTGTTAAAGTATACATGACTTGTTACTCATTTGGATGATTAAAGAAGACATTAATATTCATTCGATTAGTACAATGAAGTTGTCAGAATCTGATCACATAATTCTACAATGACTCTTTGATTCTCCTCATCTACTTCATTTGTAACTTGCAATTCATCGATATTGGGGTCCTAATTTTGTAATGCTTAAAACAATTAACAATTGTTTGTGGCTTCACATCTGTTGTCATGTAACAACTACATTTACAATTCCATCAAGGACAGTTATCTTTGTTGGTTTCAAAACACGATCTTCTATCCGTTTTAAAAATAGGCAATTGAATCGATAAATTGAAACTCTAATATTATTAAAACATGAATTGAAATCATAATATTGTTCTACTAAAACATTAATTATGAAATAAGAAATTTTTTAACTATACCTCTATTAAGTTATAACCTCCTTATAGTAATAAAATAAGTTAGTTCAACCATTATGACTATAAAGAGGTTTTACTGTATTAATATTTTAAAAGAAGGACAATTTAGTAATCTATATAATATACCTACTCATTTAACTTCCAACCAAACATATCAATATAACATGCCCACCAATTTATTTCAACCTAACCAAACACTTTTCCTTAAACATTCTCAGTAATCTTTAATGTAATCTATTTTTCCATTAATATAACATTCGCAGTAATACAACATTCTTTAAACCAAACATACTCTAAGAGTTGATAAATATGTACATATACTCTGCTCAATAAATGATGGTTTTGAATATTATAAGAAAAATATATCTTATAGGAAACACAGTTCTTAACGTCCACAAGAAATCGATGCAGTTTTATGCTTTACATGCAGGTCTTAAATTTCATTGGCTTCTTTTGAACTAACATCTTCGTAATCTTAAATAGTCTTGAATTAAGATATAAAACCTAAATATGCAATTTAAACTATATTATTATATACTTGGCCTAACCTGTGCAGAGACATATATAGTCACCCCACTTATACAAAGTTAGCTCTTTAATGTAATTGACAAAATTCGACATGGAGGCAGATCTAATTATCTATAAAGTTTTATGTATTATCTATCACTATATACTATAGCACGATAAATCATGAACTAATGAAAGAAATAAATAATATTCTTTGAGTGACGATCAACCTAATATTGCTTTGCAATCAAGGAAAATATATAATTGGCGCACAACTTTATTAAATCATAAATGCAATAGTATTACTCTAATCAATGTTATTACTTTAGCTAACCTTCAAACTTCATCTCCACTCCAGTTCCTTTTCAACTTTGGGCCTGTGGGACCTTCCTCTCCCAATATTTCATTCGGTAGACTCTTGACAAACTTGTCAAAAGCAGGCTTGAGCTTTCCAGGCAATACTTTCTCTATCTTTCTTATTTCCTCCGCAATGTCATAACTAATTTTGGGACCCCATTTTCTAAAATAGTTGAGCCACGGCGGCTCAATGATAGTAGAGCCCAGATACTCGGCCGCAGCCAATGAAAATTCATTTCCTGTATCAATAAACATCTTACTTTTTGCAGTATCATTCCTAATTCCAATCCTTCCATTCCCTTGTAAAACTAGTCCAGGCTTTGGATACATCGCATGACCATTCAAGGATGCATAGGTAACAACTTTATTACCCCCTTGAAACTCGAGCTCTGATGCATTCACCCAACTGCCTCCACTATGTTCCGAGAAGTAGACTTTCCTTAGCATACCATCGAAGTTGCTTACTCTTAATGTCAAATGCTCCCAGTCACCAACATGTTCTCCTATCTTTCCTAAAGGAATGTTGATAAACTCAACTTTAGCCCTGGCAGGTCCATTAAAAGGGTAGAACACCCATATTGCAATGTCAGTGAAGGTGGCTCCTAACATGGGTTTAATATGTAAATAAACCTGAGCGTTCTGTAAATCTCCTTTTTCCACTCTCTCTTTGGCCTTGTCATCTACGGGAAGGTCCAACCAATAGTGGCCATCATCAGAACCTCCTTGGGGAAGGTTCGAACCCATCGAATCAATTAATATTGGTTTAGACTCTTCTCCCTTTTTGTATAGTAATGCCCCATTGTCAAAAAACCAGCTCACAGAAGATGGGAGGTATTTTTCATCAGGATGGAAATAAATGTAAGGAGAGTAAGTTTGAAGTAATGCCTCAATTTGAAGTGGATTAGGCATAGAAGATAAATTAGAATTGAAATTGAAATTCTTTAAACAAGCGATTGATAAAGGAGAATTGTTATTCTTTGCTGCAAATGTGCCTACACAGACACCCATACCTTGGATGCCTCTATTGGTGGGTGTTACACCAAAAATGTTGAACCCACTTGCATTGCTGTCCTTACCTGGTCCCCATATCCACGTGTCAGTCTCGCATTGATCAGTGAGGTCGGATCTAACACACCGTATCTTTTCCAAGGAAGGCTTCACAGGAGAGTTTGTGATGAGGTGGCCAACGGGTTTGTAGCCATCAGGGGGTGTGGGTAGCCAGACGTACGCGATGCCTTCTTGGTTGATATTTAGAGACTCACTACTCCAAACAAGAGAGTAATCAAGAGGTTTCTTTAGAGATGTATCAGTATCATCTTTTGCAACAAGAACCCAGCCAAAAAGCCGAGTGTTGTTGGGTTGAGCATAGTGCCCAAGCATAAAGAATCCTTCTGGTATGGAAGAGGGTTCAAAAAATGTAGCACCAATGTTGTCGGGTCCTCCGTCTTTGGTGGACCAAACTTTGTTAAAAGATGATATTTGGCGTACTTGTAGTCCATATCCAAGATCAATTGTTCCAGTCGCAAACCCTTCACCTATATATACATACAGAGATGAATTATTGCACTGCAAATAACAAGAGAGAGTCAATTCTAGAGATATTCAAGGCGAAAATTTGATAGTACCTGATGGCCAAGTTGGTATCGGTGAGGGAAGCTTGAACGTGGTTTCAATAGGTAAACCCTTGCTTTTCTTTTTCGAAATACTTGTTGGAAGGCAATTCCCCATTGTGCTTATTTTTATAAATAAGAAAGATTGAAGATGGAGATTTGTTAGAATGAAAGCACAGCTAACAAGGGAGAAAGGTATATTATTGAAAGGGCTGAAGAGAATATAAATAATTAAATGGACCGGCGAAAGGATGTTTCGTGCAAGGAAGACAATTGTCTTTTATGTATGTGGTTTCAAATCTTGCATTCTTGCTCAACGTCTCTTCTACACCAAGCTGCTTTCTTTTGTTTCTATTAAACTAGTTGCTTTTTCTTGTATTTTTCACCAGACGGCTAATCTATACAAGCAAGCACGGAAATTATTTGTGCAGACGACAGGTTTATCCAGAAAAAAAGCACACACAATGTTTCAGGTTTATTATTATTATTTAAATCCAAGGTCAATTTTATGATGATGATAGTATAAATTCTTTAAAAAAGGCTATAAGCATAAAAAGGAAAAGAAATTTAAACCAATAATTAGTTGAAGATTTATTAGTGTCGAGAGTGGACAATCTTGTATACGTAATGTTTTGCTTTACTTTTGCAAAAGGCCAATTGCTAGAAGCAAAAGATTAACTGCAATTTGAGATGATAGCATTTATATAAAGAAATCTGTTTGTCACATTTAACATCTGGGCAAATGTGGTCCTTTTTATAGAACAAGAGAAAAATAATAGAACAAAATGTGGACAATTATAAGACCTTTAATGAAAAGTGGGCAATTATAAGACAATGCAAATTATGCTTACCTCAATTCCCCAATCAAAACTTAGCAACAAAAACATTCATTTAAGCCATCACAAGTTATATTAAATAAATAATCCAGCACCTTAAACTCCATAAAACACCAAAATATAACTTTCCAATATTCAGCACACCCTGCCAACACAGAATAACTTCTGCCCAATGATTTTTAAAAGATCACCCTGAAACTTTCCAGATAACTTACAGATATACTAAGGTAGTTCCAAAAAAAAAAAAAAAAAAAAATATCAGTTCAATTGGCAAACCAGAACCATTTTAAAATAATTTTAGTTTTTCTTTTCAGTGCTGTCCAGAAATTCCAGAACTGAGCATACTACATTCAAAAATCCATATTAAATGTTTTACTTACTGAAAAACAACATATATTTTTTTAATAGAAGATAGACATATCAAATTAACATCAGTAAAAATTTCAAAGCAAAATAAAGTTTCTAAGATACTTGAAATTCTTTCCGAAAACTGACCCATTTACAGAAAACTGAAAACACAGAATTTATACAGTAAATTTAAAAATTCATAGAAAATTCGTATATTGGGTATTTTTTAGTGAAATAAAACTATGTAGCATCCTCACTGTTCTAATTTTAATATATAAATTCAAATCAGATTTTTTTCCAAACATAAAAATAATAAAAAAATCGTTCTACAGTTCTTCTGAAATTTCAGTTTTGAACAATAATATATGAAATTGCAGAAAATTTGTTATTGGAATATTATTAATACCAATTCCTTATGTGAAATGTCCCGGTATTTCTTTTTATTATTGAAGTTTAATAATTGATTTTAATGGGGGGGAGGGGGTTAAATTAAAAGAAATTAAAACTTGCCAGGGTGTTGTAGTAAGGAAATAAGAATTGGTAGGATCAATGAGTAGTTTGGCAAGGGGACTTGAGTGTAAAGGGAAGATGTAGAAATTTAAGGGGGAGACAATCAAAAGATGAGGGGGTTTTGTGAAAATTTTCCAGTAGGGGTGCCTGCAGACTTTACCGTGGGGTGATTTATGACATGTCAAAACAAATTTTGTATGTTTTAGTGGGGGTGATTTGTGACATGTCAAAAAAAATTTTATATGTTTCAGGGCGGTGAAGTTGTTCGCCGATTCCTAGAGGGTGCAATAATATGCCAAATTTGAAGACGATATATATAAACACGTTTTTTATTCATTTGCAACCAAATTTGAAGACGTGAAATTGGAGAGGAATTTAGAGAGAAGGCTGAGATGGGGGAAAAAGAAGAGATCGAGTGAAATTGGTAAGAAGGGAGGGAGAAAAGTGATCTTCCATTCTTTCCGTAGAAGATCCTAATTCTTTATGGAAAATTTGAAACAAATAGGGGAAGAGGAGGCAAGGACCGAGCACTTGAGCTGGGAATGAAGAAATATTTTGTATATGCATAATTGGGTGCTTATTGTGTTGTGTTGGAAAGGCTGTTAAGTATATGTTTGTACAATGGTGTTAAGGGTTGAAAGAGAGAAAAATGCTTTTCGGGGCGGAAGCGTGAATGTCGCCGCATTGCTCCAAAGGAGCATGAGCCATGAAGGCAGCATTCCAAAAGCCTTCATGCAGCGGCATTGATTTTTTAACGCACATATAGAATTGAACAAAAATTTAAGGGTCAATGAACGTTTATACATGCATATATAAGTAATGGTTTCATGTTTTACATGCCGGTTTATAATGAGAATTTCATGATATTATTTATAAATACCCGTACGAGGGTACCTTTTATTTATAATCCTGAATGTGATTTTATTTCTAGATTTGAGATCACTTTCAGGAGTACTCATCCCTCTCCAGACATGAGCTAGTATTTCTATTTACACTTTATCCCACGCATGCGCATATGAGAAGATCCGTCATATTGCACAATTATGATATCCTCCTGACATGATGGATGTTTGTGGAGCTCCAACCGGGAGTACACCAAGGGGGTATAGGGTTGGGTGAGATTACACCAGATGGGTATTGGCCTGAGTTGGATTATTGTTATCAGGCGGGTATTGACCTAAGTTGGATTATTATTATCAGACCGATATTGGCTTGAGTTGGATTATTATTGTCAGCCGAGTATTGGCCTGAGTTGGATTATCATTATCAATCAGGTATTGGCCTAGTTGACTTTCTAATTGTTTGTCTGTATTAGGGACAAATATGTGAGAGGTATGACATAGGACCCAGGGTACTGGTGTGGTATTATTTCAATACTTGCATGAACATTATATGTGTAATACTCCGTACTTTTTTGTATGGAATTTTATTAAATTTTATTTTATGATTCTNTTTTAACCTTGTAATTGCCTATATAAAGGCAACTATTCTCCTTGTAAAGTTAGTTCATGAAAATTATCAAAAACTTGGTTTAACCATTGAGAGAACTTTGTGTTCTTATTGAGATTTCTTTATCCAAGTCTTGGCAAGGAGATTTGGTGGTGAATCGATTCAAGTTGGTGGAGAATTCCTTTATGCTTGAAGTGTTCATTCTTGTCTTAACCTAAAATTTGCAAGTAAGTGCAACATTGCTTCCATTTGTGTTTGGCCGAATTTGAGCTTGAGTTTAGGGTATATTTTGTGTTGTTTGTTGTTGAAAATTGGTTGGATTTGGATCAGAATCATAGTCCTATACAAGTTCTAGTTCATCTAAGACTCCTAGTCCTACATAAACTAGTATTTATAATCCTACATGGATTAGCACTATGAGTTTCTTGTTTACTCAAACTCCTACTATGAGAACACCTAGTTCTACAAGGACTCAACCCCTTTGAGCCCCATATAAAAGCAAAGGTAGAACTTCTAATTATTCATTCAATCACAACCTTCTCTCTAGTTTATTAAGTTCTTGCTTCCAAGAACCACTACATTTCCCCGCCATAAAGTCTAGTTCTGACTACTCTACTCTAGTAATAACCGTAGAGCTGACTTTCAACCACTCTGCGCCAATAAGTCGTGCCCTAGCCAAACACTCCTAGTAAAACTCTTTCTCGTTCTCAGTTGTACTACATTCGCTTCAATTGTGTTGACTTGAGTATCAGAGTGTCTACAGCTGAGCCTCAGAGTGCCCACAGCCGACACCACACTATGTCCCCCAAGTCCTTTGCATTCACTTTTCTTTGTCCCTATAAATCTACAAGATTGTCAGTAGCCTCGTCCTCACATGATCATCCTCATTTGACTCGGTTGTAGATTTAATCATCTACAAAAAACTAAAAATAGATTAAACAATAAATAAATAAACACACATACAGAGGGGCGAATCCAACCCCTCAATTTTTTTTTAAATTATTAATATATAAACCCACAAAAAAAAAAATATTGCTATTAATATATATACTCGGGCCTACCCTTAGATTCTTAAAAAATGAGAACTATTATACATATATCCAACCCACAAAAATACTTGTTATTAATATATATATTCCAAACCCATATTATATTAAAAGTTTAAAACTCTTTCCACTCTTCTTCTCCACGACTCTACTTGCTTTTTATGATTTTATCCTGAAAATTCTTTACTCTCTCATTCCCTCTTTCTCTTTCTCTTTCTCTTACTATTCGCTCTTAAAATTTTTGAAGATTGAAATTATTGAAGCTTTCACTACTCAAGGTGTCACAATTAGCTTCGTTTTCTATTTTATTAGTTTTACGTATGTGTATTACTCATTACAATTTAATTTATTTTAGGGTTGAATCAGGCTTGTTTTTTAGAGGTTTTTTATTCTAATTTGAGGGAAAAAGACATAGATCTTCTCAGTTTATTTTGTGTTTTGTATCTAAGAACGATATTGTTTTCTCAAATTAAAACCTTAACTATATTTTAAAGCACATTATTCTTTACCCTTCACCCACCACTTTCCTACGTTTCAAATGTCACTGTTCAGCTGCTCAAAATTATTAAAGAACTTTGAGTTACTATCTATGTTTATACCAAGAAAATTTTCCATTTTTTTTATTAATTCATATTAAAAATCAATGTAACGTTAACTTGATTTAAGTTTTGCTTGACTTTAGCTTAGGCTAGGTCTAATCAAAGTCATGAAAATTTATATTATAATCTTTGGAAGCCAAAAATAAAATAAAAAATTAAAAGAAGGTTTTGCTCAAGATTTACTCAACACTAAGGTTGTTCACGAGCCGAGCCGAGGCAAGTTTTAGGCTTAACGAGCTCGACTCGTGAAAGAGTCAGAAATGAGCTCAAGTTGAGTCAAGTCACAAATTTTTTGGCTCAACTCAGCTTGTGTAGGGGGGAGTCTATTTCGAGCCAAGCTCGTGAGCCAGCAAAAAAAAAAACACAATTTTTTTATTATATATATATATATATATAGCTGATTCCATACAATTCCTGTCTTGGTACATTACACAACAACTAAACCGCTTTAAAAAATAAACATCAAAATAAAATGCTACTGATGTTACGCATTTACTATTTAGCATCCCACTTATGTTAAGAATGTACGACAAATTAAATGAAGTGAACTAAAAATTTTTATTTAGTTCGTTTAACTTAATTAAGTTTTCATCAAAATGAAATGGGCGTTAGCATAATTATACATCAAATTACATCCCCAAACATCAAAATATATATATATATATATATATATATAATAGCAGTCAACAAAATAAAATAAGTAAACTGCCAAAATCCTTAAAATATAATTGGCTGTAGCCTATATGTCCATTGTAGCCCCACTTCTCCTACAAACAAATTAGAGTGAAACACATAAGTACAACTGTCATTGTATATAAACCATAACATAAAGATGAAAATGCAAACCCAAACACAAAATTAATAAATAAAAACCTGCACAATCCTAGTGCTACAGCCAATGAGTCATGGGTGAATCAAACAATCTACTAACTCCCATTACTTGGCGGGATAGAAAACTAAATCTCCAAGTGATCCTCCTCTTTCTAAAATGAAAAAAAGATAAAAATAAACTTTAAGTTAGAATAAAGTAAGTTTAAATATTGAATTAAAGAAAAAAAATATAATCAATAGAACCTACTTTGCCACATCACCAACAGCTCCATGTCCATCCCCTTCTGATATAGAAGCGCGAGCAATAGTCATAGCTTGATTAGCTTGAACATGCTCTCCATATAGCTCATATAATAAATCTCGGATCGTTATAGTATTTGCCGACACTTTTGCCTCCGAATACATCTTAGGGAATGCCCACTAAATAACCCTCATTTTCAATCGGGAATCTAATATAGCAGCCATAGACATCAACACATTACATTCCCCCTAATATTTATCGAACTTCTCCTTCATTTTCCTAACCATTATTCTAATAAACTCATCTCCAGATTCACTCTTACTGTCTAACATACATTTCATTAGACACACCTCCTTCAGGAATAAATTCGCCGTCAGATAATCACTCCCTGAAATGAGTTTGGTTGAACCAATGAAAACTTGTAAATTGTCGCAGGCTTTCTCCGCTTTCTCCCAATCCTCCTCACTCGGATTATAATGATAACCTATATCCCTCTCTTTCAAATAAATTAATCACATTCAGATCTGGTCGCAAACTACACCCACAGAGACAGAGCAAAATACCTTTACAAGCTGACACCTTCAGCAACACAACAACCTTCATGGCAGCAACGAAGATGACGAGATTTGAAGGTTAGCAGTTGCGACAAGCCCACAGCACGACAGACAACCGCAAACCAGATGGGTTTAGGACTTTGGGTATTTTGACGACGAGATTCGAAAGAAACCCCACAAAGCAGACTACGTGTAATACCCCGTACTTTTTTGTATGGAGTTTTATTAAATTTTATTTTGTGATTTTGGGGTAAAGTGTAATAATTTAAAAGTTTTGGGGAGTATCATGTAATAGTCAAAATAAGTGAGGACTACATTAGATTTTTTTTGATATTTTGATGAACAGTGACCATTCAATGAAAAGAAAAACAGGGAAGAAGAAGAATAAAAAAAAAAAGACAGGAAAAGAGAGAAGGAAAATGAGAGAAAGAAAAGAGAGGAAAGAAAAGAGATAAAGAAGAAGAAGAGAAGGAGAGAAAGAAGAAAAGAAAGAAGGGAGACGAAGATGGAACCACTAATAGAGAGAGAGAGAGGAGAGAAGAGAACGACGGAAGTGGCTAGAAAGTGGCCGCCGGCGAGCAAATTCAGGTGATCGGAAAGAGCAAGGGGAGATTGAGCAAATGAGAGGTGAGTAAAGCTTGATATTTCCCCTTTTTGGTGATTTATGATTCAATTGGTTTAAAGAACTCTCTTTGGATTGTTTTGTCTATGATTTGGTATAAATTCATGAAAACAAAACTAAAATAGGAAGATTGATTTCAATAATTTGGTGTAGGTAGAATATACATGTGTTTCCTAAACAAAATTTGGTTAAAGATTTGATTTTGATATAAGGGTTCACTGTACAAAAATCTGACCATCTGGAATTCTGAAAATTGTTTGTATGTTTTGGTTTTTCATTTAAGCTGAATTTTGGATATGCTGTTGTAGACTTCTTGAGGAGTGTTTAGAAATTTATTTCACTCAAAAACTCGTAGGATTGAATTTTATATGGATTTTTTAACTTGCCTTGCAAATTCTGGAATTTTCGTTTTCTACAGAACATGTATTTTTGGAAAATTATTTGATCCATCTATTCTTATCCAAATTGAGTGATTTTAAATTCTGGTGAATCCTATATGTGTCTAGTTTAATTCTGGAGGGTTTCATGAGGTTTGGATTAAGGGCTGAATTGTTTTGAATTTTTCAATTCAGTAACCTCAATTCTGGAAACAGGGGACAGATTTGAATGAGTTGAAAGAAAATTGTGTTTTAAATAGTTATTGATTCCGGAATGACTTGAGAAAATTATTGAAACAACTTATGTGTCTCTAGAACGCCCCATTAAAATTATGGCTTAAAATGATGAATATAATTTTTAAGAAAAATCCGAGAGCGACTGATGTTCGATTATGAGACAGTTTTGTTAAAGAATAAGTTATGTTAATCTTTTGGTGTGTGAAGTGTCCAATAATTTTAATATTGAGGTGTTACCTTATGGAGGCTTATGTATGGAGGATTTATTGGATTTTGTATATAGGGAGGCAAGCGGGGGCATTATTAGAAGATTTCAATCATTTTTCGGCTTAAGGGTTGAGCTTCAAACTATGAGTGGAAAAATCTAAACCCCTAACTTTCTTTTTAACAAAGCTATCTCTAAATGCTCTTTTATACTTGTTGATTGTTTTAAATTGCCTAATATGTTTGATTTATTTATATAAATGAGCTTTATTGCAATGTTATTGTTGGAAATTGTTGATTGACATGAGAAAAATGGAATTTTGATGTTTTGTGGCAATAGTTCGAAAAGAAATGAAAATGGGTTGAAATTGTTAGATTTGAAAACATTTGAGAACCTGCATTTATATTTTTAAGTTGTGAAATTATTATATGCTCATGGGAAAAATGTTTTTGAGAATAAGTATGAGATGATAGTGGGTTTCAAACCACCCTACGTAGTACCCATCCCCCTCATAATGTTGATTTGATTCTACACATGCATATGATTTGATATTGTCGGCCCAAGTGGGTCGAAAGCCTGAGCGAGGCAGATATCGCTACATTGGATGGATTTTGCTGGCCTAAGTGGGTCGAAGGCTCGAGCGAGGCAAATATCGCTACACAGGATTTGATTTGCCAGCCCAAGTGGGTCAAAGGCTCGAGCAAGGCAGATATCGCTACACAGGATATGATTTTGCCAGCCCGAGTGATGTTTGGACTCACTAGGTCGAAGGCTTGAGTGATGACCTATTCCGCCTAGTAGGATGGATTTAGTGGTTCAACCCGCGCGATGTTACATCTTGCTAGGTTGGACGGATTTACCTCTGGGTACTATATAACGCCCACATTGAGTAGATTATCTATGCTTTTATGTTTTTAAATTCCTTGAGTTTTGCTTGTTTTAAGATGGAAGATTGAAAATTGGGAAACTGCAGACTTCACCACGGCAACAAACTCTCTGCCCAAAACTTGTTCTAGAATTTGCACGCTTCACCACGGCGAAGAATAAATTTTGCCTCGACGACAAATGCTCTGGAATGCTTCACCGAGGCGAAGAAGAATTTTTGTCGGGGCAAAGAGCTGGCTGAAATCTTTGAGAAGATTCTAGATAAAATTTCATTAAGGGAAAAATCACCATTCTACCCCTAATTAGTTGTAAATGTTGGGAGTGAAAAGTAAAGAAATTTCATGGAGAATGCAATGAAGGTGAGGGCATTCTTGTAATTGACTAAAGGACAAAAATGGAATTTCTAAGAAAGTGTAAGGGCAAAATGGGAAAGTATGCATATTAATATGAGATATTAAGGATTCAAGCATACAACCCTATCATTCTCTACACCTCACACACCACCTTCACTGTCAAATTCTCTCCATTCCTTCATCAATTTCCAAGGAGATTTAGGGGACTTTTGGTAGGATTTTTGATAGAGATTCAATCCTAAGCATCTCAAGGTAACAATTCTTGTAAAAGATGTGAGATTAATTTTTTAAAGTGTTGAGTTCTTATAGTTTATATGCTTAGCATTTTAGAGAAAGAGGAAGTCTACCAAAGAGAAAGAGATTCTAGTGGAATTACTCAAGTTCAATGTAAGTAAATCTAACCCTAGCCCTTGATTTAAGAAATCCTTTAGTGGAGAATTTCCTTATATGTATTTGTATGCTTGGGTATTGAGAATTGATAATGATATGGATGTTGAGTGTGGTTTGAACTCCACCATGAGAAGTAGTGTGTAATATGAGATGAATTGGTGGAAGTTTGAAAAATTATGAAGAATTTGAAATAGAATTTTGAAGTGTGAATTTCCTGGCCAGGTTTGAGGTTAATTATAGAGAATTGTGTTTCAATTTTGGTGGCTAGAAAACAAGGTAGAAGAGTAGCTAATTTAGTGCTTATTTGTGCATACCACTTGTTTGATGAAATTTCAAAGTGAAGTGCATGTATGGTTATGATAGTATAATAATTTGAAATGAGTGTGTAGATGGTAGAGAAAGTAGAAAATAAAATGATTACATGTCTTATTGCATCTTTGCATTTAATTAAGAATTGAGAAAAAATAATAAGAAGAATCCATCTACATGCATACAAGCACACTAAAGAACAAAGGAAAAAAAAAAAAAAAAAGTACTAAAGAACAAAGAGAAAGAAAGAAATGTGCTAAAGAAAAGAAAAGAAAGGTTATTGTGATGGGGAACCCGTGGGTGACAAAAAGAAGAATATTTCCACATGCATGCTCCTTTCAGTGAGAGGCCTAAGAATAAGAAGAAGAATTTGTACAGTCCGTAAGAGTGCATGTGGATGAGGGTTGTTACCAAAAGAATATACCTACATGCTAGCATGAGTGGCCTAAGAAGAAAAAAAAATTCGTATAGTCCGTAAGAGTACATGTAGATGAGGACTGTACTCACTCACATGGTCATGATTCCGAATCCATGCGGCAACCAAGTCCGATCGGCAAAGAGTAAGAAAGAATAGAAAAGAAAAGAGAAGAAGAAAGAAAAGAAAAGAGAAGAAGAAAGAACAGAAAAGAAAAGAAGAAAGAAAGAAAGAAACCTAGAAAAGAAACAAGAAAACAGAATAAGAAATAGAAAAGTAGAAAGAAAATGCATTCTTATGCATTTGTGCATTTGCATCATACCTATGTATGGTACCATGATTACTATCATGGATGGTGAGAAGTTAGAATAAAGAAAGAACAAAGAGAACTAGAAAGAAAGAACAGTGAGAATTAGAAATAGTAAAAGAATAGAGAAAGAGCAAAGAAAGAACCGAGAAGAAGCAAAAGTGTGATGTAAGGAAAAAAATTCAGAATATGAGCAACGGAGATAGAAGAATAGTGTAGCGGATTTACTTACTAAGCAACTAGTGCTCACCCTGTTGTTTCTAAATGTTTTTGCAGGAAATAGGTGAGGAGCGATCAGATGGACGTCGAGATGCGAAGGGAAACGGCACTACTGTCTACTATTTTTAAGCTAATATATATGATACTTTTGTTATATATATATATGTTTTAACTGAATAATTATAAAACTTACAAATCAATTTTTATTTTTATCTAAAAAAAATAAAATTGGACTCCTCCTTAACAGTGATTTATCTTTCATATCTCAAACATATTAATTAAAACTGTATGAGTATGAGGTCTTCTATAGATAATTAATTTTTAAAAAATAAGGCTTGTAGCTAGTTGAATATGCTTCAAATAGATGTACGAATAAATATTAAAAGATGTTTGTAAAATAGTAAAAATATTTTATGCAATTAGAGCATTTTCGAATGATCTTTTATATGACTCAAATTTTTTATTATAAAGAGTTTATCTATAAAAATAAGAGTCTATAAATTTTTTTAATTTTTTTAATATAAATTAAATAGTGAGTTTGACTCTCTACATTTAAAGAGTTAAATTTTACTCTTTATTTTAATTTTATTTACTAAATTATAAGTTTTTAAGCATTTTATTATTAAGTCTCTCTCATATTTATTAAGTGTAATTTAAAGAGTATTAGATTTGAATACAAATTTTATTCTTTATATTTATAAATTAATGAAAGTATTCTTTATTTATATGAAATATACTCTTTAAAATAAATAACATAATTGGAGATGCTTTTATGTCTAATTGCCTTAAATTGTCAATCTCCAACCTGAAGTGAATTCTCAAAAAAAATTAAAAATATACATAAACACACATCTGAGACTTTTAAAAGAATATTGAATATGTTATATATAAATATTAAAAGCTAATATTTACTATTTTAATAATTTATAATTTATTTAATTTTTTACGCCGTCTAAGTTAAATTCTTTGTCCATGTGGAATTGTGGATGGGAATAGTACCATAAAAGGAAATAATTCTTGTCGTATGCTTTTTGTTTTATTATTTCCGAAATGTTGTTTGCGTATGAGCTACGGTTAGTGGTGGGGCCCTGTATTATCAGGCACCTAGTCACATAAAAGAACTAGTCTTAAAGCCCGCGCGGTATATTTATTCATTTTCTTTTTACAATATTATTGTTTCGCTTGTGACGTTAAATGAATATTTTTTATATTGAATTTCATGCTATATAGAATTGATAATTAAATAAATTAATAATAAAATTATTAACAGTATATATTTAATGTACGTGTAAGGATTTATTTTCATTATTGTTGATTTATATGCAAAAGCTTTACTGTTCACTGATAGCAGATCTATAAATTTTGTTTAGGTGGATCAAAATAAAAACTAATTACATATTAATTTTTTTCATTAATATTTTTATTAGGGTAAGTTAAAATTCAGAAATTGTATATATTAATATTTTGAGAAAAAATTGACTAGATTGGATTCGCCCCTATTGCTCACTATCTAGAATAAAAACAATCTAATAGTAAAAACTACACAATAACTTAGTAACATTTTAACAAAAACTATATAGCAAACATGATAAACGATTGGAAAGTGGTATAACGACACAGTAGTCAATAAATTGCAACAATGCTTAAATTTTTTACATTTCTAACAAAACATATATAGCAGTAATAAACTGCAATTACAAAGGCATAGTTAACTAAATACATTAAGTTTGATAGCACGTAATTTGCAATGACGACAACAAATATTATGATTCGACTAAAAGTATATATCTACATTAAAACAAAATAAAAAGTTTAACAATACACTAGCCAAACTAAAAGAAAACAGTTACAGATAACAATTAAAAATTGAATACCTCTCTTTCTTCATATAAATCATATAACAAACTGTTAACATATCCATATATATTAGATTCAAAGTAATGAATCATTTAAGTGATACACTACATCTCTTCAAATTCACCAAATTCAACAATATATCTTATCAATTCATTAATTTTCACATTTATTTATGCATATTAATTATAATGAATATTATCTATATATCTATATTTTCATATTTTGTGTCCTTTCACTTTCTGTACCTCTCTACATTCAATTAGGCAGAAACAATAAAAGCTAACTCATAATCATAAAGACTCCGTTTGGTTCACAATTTTGTGTTTTTGAGAAAAGTTTTTTGAAAAAAGTTAAAAAAAAGTTGAATTGGACGGGTATTACGATGTAAGATTTACAAATTGAGAAAATACCCCCTATGTTTATTTTTTTACAAAACACCCCTTATAATAAAACATTAAAAGTTAACAAAAACACCCTCAATCCACCCTTAAATACGGACAACCGACCACCACCGCTGGAGGGTGGCCGGAGTCGCCGTAACAAAAACATTAAAAATATTTAGGGGTATTTAATTGAATTAACAAATTTAGAGGGTTTAAAAAATATTGAATAAAGTTAAATAATATTTTGAGTTTTTGGGTATTTTACTGTTTAACTTTTTTAGGAATACTAAAAATAGTATTCCTAAAATCCAACCAAACGAAGCCAAAACATTTATCATGAATATGAAGAATTTCTGTTGATCTAATTTAATAATAATAAAACATTTAACTTTTATAAAATATTGAATGTATCTGTTATTAATAACGCAGAATAGTCTAAACCAATAACATGCATACACTTGTAATAATTATACTCTAAACCAATCACATTTTGATACTTGCAGCAATTATAGAATTCTATGTGATGTTGAAAGATTATATAAGTATATAAATATTGACCTAGCGCTAAGCCGCCTACACTAACATGTTGCTACAGTACTTTAGTACTAATCTAAACTTTTACTTTGTTTTAAAATTCAGATCGGGCTGGCTGATTTTGTCGGTTCTATCGAACCGGACACTTATCGGTCCTGACGTTTGATTAAAGTTATACCTGACAATACTGGTCCATTGATTCACCTAACTTTGAAAACAGTGGGACCCGGTTTTGGCGAGCACAAAGACTTTATTTTAAAAAAAAAATGTAACAAACAGGCCATAGATGCCAATGTTATTATAACAAACAAGTAAGGATAAAAGTGATATTTTACTTTAATTAAAATATTCTTTATGAACTTTGGATTGAAGTTATCCCTAACACTAGTGGGTCCACTGGATGTTTCACCAAAACTTTGAAATTCGTAACCCATTAACTTTATTTTATTAGTGAGAGTACGTGACCGAAGGGGGAATGCGTACTCGCATGTGCAGTCGGTGGCTTGCTGAGTGAGCCGCGTAAGTTTTTAGTAGTTGAAAGCCTCACGCGTCGTGCAGATTGTTTATGTGCGTGATTATTAAACTAAATGGTTCAGGGTTTACAAGAATCCAAATTTAATATAAAATATACCAAATATCTAGTTTTTAAATATTTAAATCATTCATCAATTACATTTTTATTAAGGAAGTTATAACATATATGTGTGATTATTAGATTGAATGGTTTAAAAATAAGTCTACAGTTATTTAAATTCAAGGTATAATATATTAAATTAAATTTTTATCTGTCTTATTTTTAAATATTCAAACCGTTCATCAATTAAATTTTTATTGAGTAAGTTATGACCAATTTACTATTGATTGTTTAGTAAAAACGAAAAAATTGAGAAAACAAAAATGTGTATGATAATTAAACTGAATAGTTAGGCGGTGGGTCTATAATTATTCAAATTCAGAGTATAATATATCAAATTAAAACCCTATCTGTATAGTTTTCATATATTCAAACCGTTCATTAATTGGATTTTTATTGAGCAAGTTATGATAAATTTACTATTAACTGTTTAGTAAAAACAAAGAAATGGGAAACCGAAATGTATGTGATGATAAAATAAATGGTTTAGAAATTGGTCTACAGTTATCTAAATTAAGTGTATGATATATCAAATTAAAACCCTGTATGTCTAGTTTCCAAATATTCAAATCGTTCGTCAATTATATTTTTATTGAGCAAGTTATGACTAATTTACTACTGACTGTTCAGTAAAAACTGAGAAACAGGAAAAATCGAAAATGTGTATAATGATAAAACGAATGGTACGACAATAGGTCTATAATTATCCAAATTTAGTATCTAATATATCAAATTAAAGCCCTTTCTATCCAGTTTTCAAAGATTCAAACCATCTATCAATTAGATTTTTATTGAGTAAGTTATGACTAATTTACTACTAACTATTACAATTCTATAGTACAATGAATAATGGTTCGACATCTAATCTCTTGTAATTCTATAGTACAATCTTCCTTTGATATGTTTATTGATTGAATCTTGTTCGGCAATTTGCTCGCAACAATTATGACGAACAACATGAAATAAACTTTTTTATATATTATTAGCTAAAAAGGACATTACAATATTACAATGGTTAATGGATAATGTTCGACAAATGATCTATTGTAATTGTATTGTACAATCTAAATAGCTTTGCATATCGACTCTCACGATTAAACAGAATGGTTCAGCAAGTGACTATAATTATAGAATACAATCGTCAACAACATTATGACAAAAATGGTTCGGCACAGGTATCAGCAAATAGCAACAAAACCATTGATTATAATTGTTCGTCACATAGATTTTTCCAGTATAGCAGTTGACAAATAAATTGTTCGGAATGATCCGCCAATGTCTTTTTATAACTTATTATAATTGAATAACAAAAATACTGATTCAACAAATTTATCTAACAATTCTGTAGGAGTATGTATAATCCACCATCTAGACTACAACAATGAAATAGTAAAGACTATACAATAACTTACATACCATTTTTTTAAATATTTAAAAAAAAAAAAAAAAAACCTTTATAGCAAACATGATACGCAATTGAACAAAATATAACAATACAATAGTGAATAAATTCCGAGCAATTAAAGACGGTAAGTCAAATGAATACATTACCTTCAGCAACACGTAATTCCAAACTATGACAATAAATATTATGTTCCCACCAAAAGTATATAACTATATGAAATCAAAATAAAAAGTTTAACAATAAACTAAAAAAACCAAAAGAAAATAATCACAAATAAAAATTAAAAATTGTGTTGATGCTGGATTCTAACACCAACTAATCGACACGTGCGCAACGTTGATTGGTCAAGAAACACACGTGATTATGGATAGAGAATACGAAATAAATGCAATGAGAGCTTTTAAAGTGGTTCGGATGCTAAGGTAGTAAGTCTTACGTCCACTGATTTATATTAATACGGTGGGTCAGGTCGCAAAAACAGACTGACTTACAAATGATTGGGGAAAGTAAATATAAAGTTTCTATAGAGAGAGAGAGAGTTCAAGTGTAAAAATAGCCGAATCCCCCTAATGAAGGGGTCTTCCTCTTTTTATATCAAGTTGAATGCGTGTAATCATCATTAAATCCTTGGGTTGGTGTGAATGTCAAGACATAATCCGGCTTTACGTCTCATTGCCCATTTCCCAAGTTGATTTCACGCGATTTGGAGCAGAGAAACAGACACGTGGGAGCTCCACGGCGCTTGGCAGGCCTGACGTGCACTTACCGTTCTGACAGGAGCAAGTCTCGCTTCATCACGTGACTCCACGTCAGCCCTTGATTTCCGAGGCATAACAAATTGATTACCTCTCTTTCTTCGAATAAATAATGTAACAAATATATGTATGGATTCCGTTCCTGGATATATACAGAGAATATATGAAAGTGAACAAAACCTTCTGTGGAACATAGATTCAAATGATTTACGGTGTTCATCCTTCTCTTGGCTTGAATCCACATAATTTCTTGAACCCCCTCTTAGATGACAATATCATTTCTTGACTGTTGATACTAAGTTTGCCATCTAGAAAAATGATCTCTTTTGAAAACAGAATTTCTTAAAAGTATATCTAAAAATTTTGCCATCCAGAAAAATCAGATTTTTTTGGGCCAGAATTTTCTTGAAAAGAGATAAATAATCTGCCTTAATCATCCTCCTCTCAGCCGGAAACATGAGAACCAGAACTTCTGTGAACCAAAATATTTTAAGAACAGAAAGGGTGATTCAGCGGCCGAGCTCATCATCAATCAAAAGATTTTCAAAGATGAGAGAGAATTAAGATCTGCACCCATGTAGCTCTCCATTTGAAAACAAACTCCTCGGTAAGAAAAATATGACATAGCATAGAAAAACAAATTGTGAACTTCAAAACTGAGTTTGACCTTTGAAGTCCACACTTTCACATGCTTTAATAAAAGTATAAAACTCATGTAGCAGATTGTTTTCATTTTGTTGTGTTCACACTGCTATGATAAAATTAAAATTGTGATTGTTTTCGTTCTCTTGGGTTCACACTACTATAATAAAACTAAAATTGTGATTGTTTTCATTCTGTCGGGTTCACACTGCTATAATAAAACTAAAATTGTTTTCATTTTATTGAGTTCACACTGCTTTAATAAAACTCTCATGTTCACACGCTTCAATAAAAAGGTAATACTTACCATCAAATGTTACAAACCCTCAATCCCAACCTCTGGAGCCTCAAATCTTTCAAACTTTCTCTCAAGTAATACCTCCTACTATTTTATTGAACTCAAAATTCATTGTAAAAAAGAGATTTTTTTATGGATAAATTTTTAAAAATTCAAAATTCATTGTAAAAAAGAGTTTATGAGATTAGGTTTTATCTAATCTTTTTATTAATAAAATAATTAACCACCTTTTTTCAGTCAAATAATGGCTTAGTAACATATTTCTATTCATAAACTTTTAAAATATTATTATATTACCTAAATTTATATTCCAATCACAAATAGAGAGTAAACTCAGTTGACCTCTTTAAGCTATTGGGAGACCGATGAGTCTTTTGGTGGGAAGGTTGAATTTTGGTGATTAGGATTGATTGAAATTTAACTTGAGAGGGGCAACTATGCAAACTCTAATCGCAATTGTTGACGATTGGCGAGGTTAGCGATAGTAGGGTTTGAAAGGTTTTTGTAAGTGATGACCGGGGAAGAAAATGATGGTGGTGTGGAGGCGTAACAATGTCAGAATCTTAAATAGAATATAAATTTAGATAATAAAATAATATTTTAAAATTTTGTGGGTAAGAAAGTGTCACTAACCATTATTTTGGATGGGAAAAAGTTGTTTACTCTTAGGGGGCATTTGGTTCAGGGAATGTTGAATTACTGGAAAATTAGATTACCTTAAAGATTATTGGAAATTTTTAGGAAAATGTATTTGGTTAAATGGTGGGTATTTTATATTAATATGTTTGGTTGGAAGGAATAAATTGGTGGGTCTGTTATTTAAATTACTGAATTGTCCTTTAATTAAATATTATTATTATATTATTTGTTAATATTGATTATTATAACCCCCCTACATTTAAAAACTTAGCAAAAACAACCCCATAATAAAAGTTTGGAAAATCAACAATGCACCTCCACCAACCCAACCACTGCCGGCCGCCAACAACCACCGTAGGCCGCTGGCAGCCAGCAACCTAACTGCGCACGGAAGACAGAAAATGGCCTCCGTGCACCGTATAGCCATTTTCGGCTAGAGATCTGGCAAAAAATGGCCAAACATGACAGATCTGGCCGTCGACGACCAGATTTAGCACCATTTGGCCGTTTCCGACCAGATATCTGGTCGGGAAATGGTCATATTGGCGCACGACGGCCATTTTTGGCTTTCCGTGCGTCGTTCCGACCGTGACGACGGCTGGCCGCGACAGTGGTTGCTGGCGACAGGTGGGTGGGGGTGGTGGCTTGGGTGGGCTGTAATTTGTTTTGAATTCAAGGGTAATTTTATCCAAAAAGTTAATTAATTGTGGTGAAAGAGTAAAAATCATATTCATGTAAATAAATTTAAAAATAAGGGCATTATTGTCCTAAAAATTTATTAATAAGGGATATAATTATAACAAAAAAAGATAACCTTGATAATCTTAGAATACCTAAAAAAATAGAGGTAATTAGATTACCTCCAATTTTATCAATAATAACCACTATTGGTATTTGAAGATTACTAGTATCTTATATTACTTGACAACCAAAAATAATAATTAAGTAATATAAGATGACTTGATCTTAATAATCTCACGTAACCTCCAACGTCAGCCAGAAAAAGGCGTGGAAGCCCCTGGTTCAAGTGTCAATACTTTCAAACTACGCATCCACTCACACTAGGATCGTCAAAGTGAAGAAAGCTTCTTTTCTGCTTTGTTCTCTGTTTCGTGGTCAAAGTTCGGAGCTTCGGAAATCTTGCCTCCTGTTCATAGGGAGGATCTTTGTGTGCTGGTATCAACCGAGAAAGAAAATATTGAGCTTGAGAGCTCCCCTCTTTGAATGCAAGGATCCTAGGAGCTAGAAACCGCATTTCAGTGAGCTCTTCAGACAATGTTCTACAAGCTGCCGCACTTTTTCCTTCTTGAGCAGCAAGTTCAGCGCCCAACCAAATGAAGACAATAAAACTCAAATAGCTGTTTATGTTCACACCCCCCACTGGTTTAATAAAACTCAAATAGCAATTTGTGTTCACACTGGTTAATAAAACTCAAATAGCTGTTTGTGTTCACACTGACTTAATAAGAGTTTTGGTTTTTGTAGATGCAAAAAATCTACTGTCATGAAAATAGGGTGTGATCCCGTGAGGTTGAGATCACTGACAATTCGTTAGACCTACACACATGAAAGGGCACGCATAAAGCTTCCGAAAAACACCGAGGTGGTGTTTGCCGTAGGCACTCCGACGCTTAAGTCAGCAAGGCTGAAAGAGATTTAATAAGAATTAAGAAGAATAATAATTACCAGGAGTCTTGTCGGAGGCTAGGACTACGGTGGAGGCGTCGGGTTCTTGGGAGCAAGAACTTAGGAGCAAATAGATGGTTTTGAGTAGTGTAGATTAACTGTCGGAGATCTTTTTTTCAATGAAAGGGCGAGCCTCTATTTTTTTTAATGAACCCAAGGGGTTGGAATCCTAGTAGGACATTGAGTCCTCTTTTGGGAGATAATCCCTATCATAAAAGAGATATGATTTCTTAACCTTATCAGATTAAGTTTAATAGTTTAAATAAGAGTTGAAATCTTAGTAGGGCACTAAGTCTTATTTTGGGAGATAATCCCTATCATGAAAGAGATATGATTTCTTGACCTTATCAAATCAAGTTTAATAGTTTGAGTGAGATTTGAAATCTTAGTAGAAGAGGAAATAGAATGAGATTCTGATTTCCTATTTATACTCTGTTGCAGGCTAATGGGTTGAAACCCAGTTTAGCTTAACTTATAGGATAGCCCAACTTATAGAGTGGGTAAGTCGCAAAGTGATTTTAAGCGTAGGCCCAATCGAGATTGGGTTGAGACTTGGGGCTGTGATATGTTTATTTTGTTATTAAGCCTCGTCAAGTATAAGACAATTTTTGGCCCTAATAATTTTTATATTAATTTATCTAACCATATTTTTAACGCGTAATTTATATAAAATATTGTATTTGAAGTTTGATGTATCATAGCATTTCGTAGCTTTATCAACTATTGGGTTTATGCGGCTCACCAGGTGACCGAAACGTTGGTGGATGGGCAGAGCGCATGCGAGTACACGCTCCCTCTTCGGTCACGTCACCACTCTCACTAATAAAATAAAATAAGAATAAAGTTATACTTACGACACTTTTAAGTATCTTGACGTGACATATATTATAATTAAAAATTGATATAAATATAATATTATTTGTAAAGTTAGTGGGTCTCGAATTTCATAGCTTGGTAAAACATCTTTATCAGTAGGCCAACTATTGTTAGCGATAACTTCGATCCAAAGTTTATAAAGAATATTTTAATTAAAGTAGAATATCACTTTTATTATGCTTTCTTGTTTGTTGCAATAACATTGGCATCTATGGCCTGTTTGTGACATTATTTTAAAATAAAGAAAGATTTGAAGAATATTTCAGCCACCTGTTTGTCTACTTGTGCCAGTCTATTCAAACACGCTCCCATAGAAATTTGTGATCAATCCCTTCTTTTTCGTGCATATTAATTATTAAATGTGAGAGAGGAATCGCAATTACCTAACCTCCATAAAAAGTCACTCCAAAATGAAAGTGGTGGGCTCCCGGGTTCCCTTGAAATTTTTGATCAATTCCGTCTTTTTCGCGCATATTAATTATTAAATGTGAGAGAGGAAGCGCAATTATCTAACCTCCATAAAAAGTCACTCCAAAATGAAAGTGGTGGGCTCCCGGATCATAGTGACGGATCCAAAAAATTTATTTGATAAAAATAAAAAATAAATAAAAAAAATTTATGAAGGTAAAATGTTAAAGTTTTATAAATGTAGAATGCAACTAAATATAAATATTTATACCATCAAAGTTTTTTAAAGTCCGTGATCCTCACTCGTCATTAAGTAAATCCGTCACTGCAGGTCCCTTTGAAATTTTTGATCAATCCCGTCTTTTTCGCGCATATTAATTATTAAATGTGAAAAAGGAAGCGCAACCTCTATAAAAACAATTGAAGTGTCGGGCACGTAGCCTGTGGGAACCGTAAACAATATTCCAATACAACCCACGCTTTCAATTTAGTTGACCACCTCCTAACCCGCAAATATATGAATATTAAATATATATATACAGTAGCGAGAAGTTGATGAGAAAGCTCAAGAATGTACGCCATTTAATTAATTTTTAGTATTTTCAAATATCTTTTCGTTGCCTCTAGAACCAGAACCTGTGAAGTACGGCAGCTTGTTGAAAATGGTTATCATGTCTATTTTGAAGGTCATGTGTTAAATATATGAAAGAAAGAATAATATTCAAGTCATTTTCTTGAATAGTAATCTGCCTTGATCATCCTCCTCTCAAACGGAAACATGACAACCAAAACTTTTGCTGAAACCAAAATATTTTAACAACAGGGTGATTCAGAGGCCGAGCCCATCTGTCATAAAAAAGTTTCGAAGATGAAAGAGATTAAGAGAATTAAGATCTGTACCCATTTGGCTCTCCATTAAAAACAATCTCCTCGGTAAGAAAAATCAGATATGGAATAGGTTGCAGAGTTTTAGATTATCTCAATTCTGACACGTAATAGAATATTGATGTAGCGCTACAGCCTCCAATACTAAAATGTTGCTACATTACTTTAATACTAATTCGAACTTTTACTTTGTTTTAAAATTCGGATTGGACCGGCTCATTTTGGAGAGCAAATTTGTTTCCCCGAGGCTCCTTGTTTTGGAAGGGAAGTTCACTGATGTTTTCCCGAAGAGCAAGCTTCACACCAGCTTATTTTTTACTCCATCTGTAGAAGTCCAATCACCATTTATTACTTGCTTCAACGCTTTACACCATTAAAATATAAATGGCAGAATTGTTTGTGCATAGCTATGTATCTTCAATGACTTAAACTTCCGAAGGAACAACATATTTAGTACAAATTTATAAGAAAGCTTCTATTTCTCTTGATTTTGATATTTGCAATGACTTGAGTATTGTTCTTTCTATCATATATTTGACGCATTATCTTCAAAAGGGACATGATAACCCATTTCAACAAGCCGTCGTACTTCACAAATTCTAGTTCTAGAGGTAACGGAAAGATATTTGAAAAGCTATGTGGAAACACTAAAATTTTCCGGAATTCTATCTAACATTAAAGGCAACTGCCGAAGCTCTACCTCTTTGTCGATCATGAAGAGAAATGAAAATTTTCTCAAAAGAAACGAAACAGTATAGGTGAAAGAATTCAATGAACATACATTTTGTAAAGCAAAAGCTTAGAGGTGACAACTGTAAGTCTAAAGATAAGGTAAACGGTTACGTTATAGAGGGTTCGAGACTTCGAGGCATATCCAAACAGACAAAGTGTCTAGTCCGATAAAACCGATAAAACCCGAATTTTAAAAGTTTGTATTAGTATTAAAATACTGTAGCAACATTTTAGTACTGAACTGCATTGCTAAATGCTAATCAATATTCTATTATGAGAATTGTTTCATAATCAAACTCTGCAGCCTATTCGTTAGGCCGAACGACTCATGCATATCAAACATTTATTGAAACGATAAGTTGGTATTTAAAAAGTTTTGAAACGATAAATAGATACCTTTTATCATGTTCTTTTAGTGATTTAAATTAGATAATAGTAAAAAGACTAAAATACTTTTGAAAGTTTAATTTTTAGTTTTTTTATAAATTTAAAAATTTCTAAAAAACCCTCTGGGTTTGCTAATTTGACTAAACACCCTAATATATAAATTTTTTATAAAATAATAAAAATACCTCCATCACCTGCAGTGCCAGATTCCGGCCATCACCGTCGGAATCTAGTCAAAAAATTGCGTTACGACACAGACCCATCGGATCTGTGTCGTAACGCGTAGATCTTTCATTTTTCGGTAAGATCCGTGGCTGATCTGGCTGGAAAAGACCAGATCTATGGCCAGATCTGGTCGTCGAGACCGGAAACTTGTCAGAAAATTGTGTTACGACACAGACCCATCGGAACTGTGTCGTAAAACGTCGATCTGGAGTTTTTCAGCCAAATCCGTAGATGATCTGGCCGGAAAAGGTCAGATCTGATCGTCGAGGCCGAAAAAGACCAGATCGGTATATTACGACATAGATCCGACAGGTCTGTATTGTAACATAATTTTTCGATCAGATTCTGATGGTGATGGCTGGAATCTGACACTATAAGTGACGGATGTGTATTTATTATTTTATAAAATTTGTATATATTGAGGTATTTAGTCAAATTAGCAAACCTATGAGATTTTTAAAATTTTTTATAAAAAATAAAAAATTATACTTTGAAGGGCATTTTAGTATATTAGTATATTGATTCTCTCTGATCTTCGAGATCTACTTTGAAAATTTTGGGCCCCACGAAAATGATTTGTCTCGGCTAGCCAATTTTTTGGATCACTTTTAAGAAAATTTTGGGTCTTACGGAAACCAGTTTTTCTAGATTGCGAGGTAGCTCAATATTGCGAGGTAGCTTATTATCGCCAGTTACAAGAAAATATGATATCGTCATCTATAAGAGGGGATCCAAGAAATTATGTGGATTCAAGCCAAGAGGAGGATGAACACCGTAAATCATTTGAATCTATGTTCCACAGAAGGTTTTGTTCACTTTCATATATTCTCTGTATTTTATAGTTTTAAATCATTTGAATCTATGTTCCACAGAAGGTTTTGTTCACTTTCATATATTCTCTGTATTTTATATGTTTTCTTTAACTTTTCTTAAGTTTTTGCATCTCGGACATATTTTCTTTGACATAGAACGTTTTCTTCTCAGATTGTTAATATTTTCTTTAACATAGAACGTTTTCTTCTCAGATTGTTTGTGGAGTTTATTTTACATCTCTTTTATAGTTTTTATTGTGATATATGTTTTCTTTAACTTTTCTTAAGTTTTCGCATCTCGGATTTGTTTTCTTTAACGTAAGAACGTTTTTTCTCGTATTGTTTGTGGAGTTTATATTACATCTTTTCTATAGTTTTTATTGCAAAAATTAAGTTTTAAAGTTTTAAAATTGACCATACTCGTTCCATGTTTATTCTAACAATAATTTAACACACGCTGAATCCATTTTGGGCTAACAAGTCTCTCACATATCCCTGCATCTTTAATATCAAATAATCTTGCTATTCTAAAATCGATCAAAGGACAATCTTTTTTACTTTTCATAACATTCTATTCTTTTATGTATAATCTAATTTGAGGCTGGCAGTAGCAACTTGCTCACATTCAACCAAACCATCTCTGCTGCTTATTATCGCCAGTCAAGAAAATATGATATTGTCATCTAAGAGGGAGTTCAAGAAATTATGTGGATTCAAGCCAAGAGGAGGATGAACACCGTAAATCATTCGAATCTATGTTCCACAGAATGTTTTGTTCACTTTCATATATTCTCTGTATATATGCAGGAACCGAACCTTTCTCACCTTCATCACTTCTGTAGTTTTTAGTGTATTATTTCTTCTTTGTTTATTCGTTTTATTGTGATCTATGTTTTCTTTGACTTTTCTTAGGTTTTCGAATCTCGGATATGTTTTTTTTAACATAAGAAAGTTTTCTTCTCAGATTGTTTGTGGAGTTTATTTTACATCTCTTCTATAGTTTTTATTGTGATATATGTTCTCTTCAATTTTTCTTAACTTTTCTTTTCAGATTGTTTGTGGAGTTTATGTTATTGACTGAACGACGATTTTCCATCCAAGGTATGTAAGCCCAATGGACCAGGTAATTGAACGCTGAATTTTATCTATGGGTGGGAAAATATAATTACGGCAAACTTTGGTTGGGAAAATTTCATTCATACTTTTTTTTCCTGAAGTATCCAGGTTTGAAGTTTGTTTTAATATTATGATTGAGTTTCCTTGTTATCTTTTTTCATATCCATTGATCTTTATTTTTAAAGTTTGTTTCTTTTCCCTTTCATAAATAGTTTTTTCCGCCATCTGAAGCTACTAAATTTTTTTATAAGAATTTGTGGGAAATTTGACTGGAAACTTAAAATTTGTAATATTGGCCCTGTGGCCTAAATTACAGCAAACTTAAAATTTGTAATACTCACCTTTATGTGGAAATGTATTTTCTTTTTATGATTTTCAAAGTTTAATTTGAATACGTACATGGATCCTCCATGGATAGTCAAGAGTTCGTCTTCCACAAAGGATAGTTAATTTTTTTTTTTTATGTTTGGAAAATGCATGATTTCTGTGCATTAGTTTTAATGCATTAGCATGTGTTCGGTTATAGAATATTTATGTGTTTGTTTCCTTATTCTATTTTGCTATTCTCAAAATAAAAGGAGAAGAGGAAGCTCCCTTTCAAGCTAACATCTTGGGCAAGCCGAAGGCATTGCCAACCAAGAACAAAAGAGCAAAGGACAAAAACCTTTACAACATAGAGCCATGTAAAAAAGAGGGCCCTAGCAAACAAGAACCCAAGAGCTAACAACAAAAGCCATGCAGCCCAACCCTTTTCTGAGCTAGGCCCATGGATGATCACAACAGAAAAAAAGAGGACCTAAACCTTTATAACCTTGGCCCAGATGAAAAATAAGGCCTTAGTAAAACAAGAACCCAAGAGCTAACTACAAAAACCATAGAACCCAACCCTTTTCGGCCATATCGATCTCATCCCAGCAACAATTAGCAAAAAACATTTAAGACCTTGCATATTTGTTTTCCTATTCTCAAAATACAAAGGAGAAGAGGAAGCTCCCTTTCAAGCTAACATCTTGGGCAAGCCCAAGACATTGTCAACCAAAAACAAAAGAGCAAAGGACAAAAACCTTTACAACATAGAGCCCTATAAAAAAGAGGGCCCTAGCAAACAAGAACCCAAGAGCTAACAGCAAAAGCCATGTAGCCCAACCCTTTTTATCTAAGCTGAGCTAGGCCCATTAATGATCATAGCCAAAAAAAAGGACCTAAACCTTTATAACCTAGGCCCAGATTAAAAATAGGGCCTTAGTAAAATAAGAACCCAAGAGCCAAGTACAAAAATTATAGAACCAAACCTTTTTCAGCCATGTGAATATCAGCCCGTCGACAATCAGTAAAAAAATCTAAGTTCTTGCATATTTGTTTTCCTATTCTCAAAATAGAAAAAAGAAGAGGAAGCTCCTCTTCATACTAACATCTTGGGCAAGCCTAAGGCATTGCCAACCAAAAACAGAAGAGCAAAGGACAAAAACCTTTACAACATAGAGCCCTGTAAAAAAGAGGGCCCTAGCAAACAAGAACCCAAGAGCTAACAACGAAAGCCATGCAGCTCGACCCTTTTCAGCCAAGTTGAGCTAGGCGAACCCATTTATCCCATGAACGATCACAAAAAAAGAAAAAAAGAAAAAAAGACCTAAACCTTTATAATCTAAGCCCAGATTAAAAACTAGGGCCTTAGCAAAACAAGAACCCAAGAGCAAACTACAAAAACCATAGAACCCAACCCTTTTCAGCCATGTCGATCTCAGCCCATTGACAATCAGCAAAAAGCATCCAAGCCCTGAAGAAAAATGAGCCCCACAAAAGAAAATAGAGTAGGACAGGGTATTTTCTACACAACATACTACCTCAAGAAGTTTGACCCTAAATAAGCAAACAACACAACCAACCATGCAGGACCCCATATAAGCAAACAACACAACCAACCATACAAGACCCCAAATAAGCAAACAACACAACCAACCATATAGGACCCCACCTTAAAATTACCAGCAAATCAACACTCATGAGCTCAACTTGTTCCAAATCAAACTCATCACAGATTGCAATTTACATTCTGCATAGTATCAAAATTATAGTCAAAACTTAGACTTAATAAATCTATGTAGAAGATAATATGTTACCTTCGTGTTACCTTCGTGTTATCTTAATTTGAGTCTGTATCTATATCCATGGGCTCAATCGATTGTGTTGGCTCTTCTATGTTGTCAACATCCATGGGCTCAATCGATTGTGTTGGCTCTTCTATGTTATCAACATCCATGGGCTCAATCGATTGTGTTGGCTCTTCTATGTTTTCAACATCTATATCCATGTAGCTGTTAACCTCTTGGGAAACAGAATAGGACAGGGCATTTTCTGATTCTCTACTGTTGCTATTCACGTGAGAGGAGCTCGTGGAGATGTAGCGATCTATCGGAGAGTTACTAGCCTAAAAATGATTGACATATGCTACATTAGAATAAAAGATAAAAAGTATTTTCAATATTAAAGCTTTAAAAAGTTAATATCAACATATGGAGTTTATTTATTTATTGTTTTTCACCTGAGATGATGTAGACGACATGGTTTCGTTGAATGTCTAAGTTGATGCTGCTTGCCTGAAATTAGGTTAAACAAAAGTATTAGACTATTATTAAAAGTGGAAAAGATTGTTCTTAAAGATATGAATTTGTCAACAAAAGGATACTTGAAATTACCTTTATAATGATTTAGGGTACGAAGTGAATATGTATTTCTGTGGATGTCATTGAAATCTTATATGATCAGAGCCACAAGATTATTAGAACTAAATACTTTCACATCTGGAAACAAATCAGTTGGGAAAGCTTGTATTCTTGTATCCAATTATGCATCAATAGAGCTTGTGAACAAGAAGAAATTACTTTTAAAGCTTTGTATATGAATATTTTAAATTTGTTAATCATAATCTGGAAAAACCTGAAGAGAAGAGAAAATGGTTGTAGGTCACTTCAAGCAATAGGGAACGAAGCAGAAAGGAGAAAGAAAAAAAAGCTTTGAAACATAATCGATTTGATTGAATACTGAGGCAGGTTTATTGTAATTGTTGTAATTTACAAATCGAAAACTAGGGTTTTTCGAAAGCGGGATTGTAAGACCATAACTTATAATGGATGTTTAACTTACCTTTTTTCGCGAATTTGTCAGTTCCCCAAGCCGATTTGTGTTCACAACTTGAAATTGAACTTAACTCCAGGCCGATCTATGCTCCTCGCTCAAAATTGAGTTGTTGTTTAGGTCTATCTGTGTTTCGTATTGAATAGTTACTTTACTCTTTTATGAAGAACGAAACTGACAAATTCATGAAAACAACCAATTGTTTGTCATTAAGACAATTTTGTACCCAAAAAGTTTAAAAATGACAAACAGCTACTTTCAGTCAGTTCTGTTAAGTGTTTTCATCTGCTAAAGGATAGCGTTATTAGAAAAGACTGTAAAGCCCTTGGAAGTTTGATACTATAGTTTTATTATCTGATGTGGCAGATGACATAGCAGTGCGACCTCATCTGTCATGTCACCCATTTGCCATGCCAAGTACTCGCAATTTTTTTTAAAAAAAAAAAAAAAAAAAATCAAACGTAAATCCCATTATGGCTCACGAATTTTACAAAGCCTAATCCCAAATTTCAAAACCTGAATTTTGAGTTCTCTCTTAAATCATATCAATCCCTTGTTAAGATAAGTGCATTAGAGCCAATAATGGACTCTTATAATATGATATCAAAAATTAATAAAAGGCATTATTTCTATATTATAACATCTATTTATATGCCTATAAAGAAAATGATATATGTTTTTAGGAAGGTTGAGTCGTGACGATTATACGATAAGACTATCATCTTGTTGAACGACTCTTTCGAAAGGTAGTGGTAGATCTCACATGACAAAGTTGTGAAGTGATGACTTGGTACAACACGTGTGCTAAGTTCACTGGATTAACCCAATAAAGGATTATATACTAGATGGTAAACCTAGTGTTTGTGGATTATATCTTCTAACAGATGGTAGTGTATGTGTTCCTTAGAGTTGAGATCATCATAACGTCATGTTTAATTATTGATATAACATGACACTAGCCTAATAGTCTTGTTCAGGGATTACCAAAAATGTGGTCATTGGTTACATCGAGAAGTGCACTATGACTATGATGGATCAATAAATGATTCATTACTCCTGGTTAAGAAAAGGCTTTGTTTCTATATTATAGCATTTATTTATATGTGTATAAAAACATGATATATATCTTTAGAAAGGTTTGTGACAAGGGAATTAAGTGTTATAAATCTTAATTCTAAGAATCTTATGAGCACATAAGATAGTCATTTTAGAATTGTCCATAGTCCTAGTATTAATCTGACTTAAGGATAGATTATACAGTAAGACTACATCGAGTTGAATGATCCTACCGAAAAGTAATGACAGATCTCACATGTCAAGGTTTTGAGGTGACAACCTGGTGCGATGTATGAGTGTTTGCTTGTGATAAGTTATTGGATTGACTCAATAGAGGATTCCATACAAGATGGTAAACCCAACTTTTATGGAATATATCATCTAACAAATGTTGGTGCATGTGATCTTTGGATTTGAGACCACCAGAGCGTCATGTGTAATTATTGATGTAACTTGACACTAGTTTAATGTTGTCTTGTTGTCATTGGTTACATCGAGAAATACATTATGACTATGGTGGATTAACAAAGAATTTATTACTTCTGATTACACGAGATATTATCTCGATGAAATATTTGATTAATAACTACATTTGCAAATCTGTGGTCGCAATGGAATCGAGTTAATGCCCAAATCCAATTTTACAAATTGGTTTTATTAGAGAACCAAAAGTATGTTTATTAAGGTGTATTGTTTGAAGTTGACATTATTTCGTTATTTCAAACTTTGATGAGATCAAAGATGAACATATTGAATTGCATGGTAATCATGATGTCTTTATTGAGGTCAATCTTGATTAGTGTATCAAACACTGACTAGTTGATGCTTAATTAGGTATTGGGATATTTCTATCAAAATAAAGAGCTTTCAGGTCACACACTAAAAGCAGTTTAAGAAGAGAAAATGAAATGAGGGGAAATTTCATCTTTTATATGAAAATGGTATTTGGGTAATTTTGTTGTGCGATTAAATTTGTAGAAAGTTCGTTGCCAATCTTCAATATTTATATTGAAGCTAATTTAGCAAAATTATAACTATATTAATATTAATATTAACATTAATATTAATGTTAATATTAATAAATATATCTAATTAATTATGGTTACAGTAGATCAACAAATGATTCATCACTCTCGGTTACAAGAGAAATCTGTGGTCGCAGTGGAATCGAGTTGATGTTTGAATCCAATTTTACATAATTGTAGATTCATCGACCAAATATATGTATATTGAGATATATTATTTGAAGTTGACACTATTTTGTACTTCAAACCTTATTGAGATAAAAGATGATAAATGGATCTACTATAGAAAATGTTGCAACTTCGCTAAATCTTTATTTGTTGGATAATCATAATGCCTTTCTAAAGGCCAATTTTGATTGATGTATGAAACACTAATTAACTGATGCGTAATTACGTATCAAGACACCACCAACAAACTAAAGAGCCTTCAGGTTGCACACATTTAAAGCAGTATAAAAAGAGAAAACAAAATGAGGGGTAATTTCATCTTTTGGACGAAAAGGGTATTTGGATAATTTTATTATATGATTAATTTGTTGAAAGACATTTGCCAATATTCAATACTTATATATTGAAGTTAATTTTGCAAAATTATAGCTATATTAACTTTAATATGAAGTAAATATATTTAATTAAATGTGTTAAAACCCATTATGTGTATAAGAATGTGTTTTTATAGATTTTTAATAATTTTGCATTTTAAGTTCATTAATGTAGCTTGACTTTTGTCTTTTACGTTTATAGGGTCTCTTACAAAGTGAAGAGTTATTTGCAAAAATTAAGGTATTAACAGCATCCTAAATTTCATTGCCATCTTCATCCAAAATTGGTATTCCATTATTATCGATCTTAATTGCATTAAGATTTTCACTTTGGTTTTGATCTTGTAGGTGGCTATCCCACCAGGATTTGAGAGAGCTAGTGAAACCAGCTACTAACAAGTGGGCTATGATTTGATCTGTTAAATTATGTTTAGTCCTATAGGAATTACTGATCATGGTCATTTGTTGTAAGACCATAATAATATTAAAATCAGACATGCATCTATGTTTCATTCATATATAGAATTGACATTATATTTTCTTTGTTGTAATTGAGAGGATTATTCCAAAACCAAATATGGGGCTGAAGCTCTTGGAAGATACATTTTTTGGGTTTTTTTTTTTTTTTTTTTTTTTTTTTTTTTTTTTTCCAATTCATGCTGTTGATTTAAATTGAATTATCACTTGAGGATATATTTTGATCATCAGTTTTTAATGATTTTGATGAATTTGTTTTACCAATAAAATTTATATATCTAGAAGTTTGTGGGGTTTTTGGTGTGACAACGCTAGAGAATTCTTCTTTTATTTGGTTGAGTTTTTTTATTTATTTTTTGCATAAATTCTTCTTTGTTGGTTAAAATTTTAGTGTGTTTTGAAGGGATCTCACTTGGAATGAATAAAAGTTTATTATCTACAATTTTTAGTGGTTTTGACTTAATGTCAATGAGTTTTAGGATAGGTTTTCTTACAATGTTTTCTATTATATTTAGTTGTTTGCTAATAGTATTCAAGCATTGATTTGCATAATTATTTCATTGGTAAAATTTTTTTATATCATTTCCTGATATTTCTACTCTTTTATAGGGAATCATTACTTCTACAAAAGTAAAGTTGGATGAATTGACTCTATTTCTTTAATATCTTTTTTGGTTTTCGAAGAAGGATATGATTTTAAAAACCTAAACAATTAGTTTAACAAATTTTTTCAAAAGGTTTGCATTTTTTTTCGGAAGATTTAAGGAATTTGTTAACTTAAAAGGTTAAATTCTTATACCTTTCTTTCAATGATTTGATAGTGAAAAAACAATGAATGTCTAAACAAAAGCAAAACAGTGGAAAATCACAAGAGGAAAAAAATTATTAAAAAATCTCTCAATATTATTCATGTGAGGCTATGGTAAGATAAGATTTCTATAAATTGGAGGATTTGTTCATTGAAAACCAAGCTTTAGAAAGTGAATTCTCAAACTTTCTCCTCCTTCACTCTCTTTTCATGTAACCTCTCAAAGCTCTTAAAAAAGAAAGCTTTTATTGTAAGTTCAAATTCCTTAAATCTTTCAATAATCTTTTAATTTTTAATCGTTCAATTATTTAATTATTCTCCATAACCTTTGGGAAATGTTGTAATAATTTTGCATAACCCTAACAATCCTATCTTTTGGTTTAATTTGGATTTTCTTAATGGTGGGATCATTTTAGATTAATTCCCAAAATCCTACCCCCAACTGTTCATGAAGGATTCAATGAGTTCAAGTTCAAATTCAAAGTTTTTGAAGCAGATTCAAATTTTCCTCCATCACTTCATTTCTTAGCAAAATTTTACCTCTCGTGGATTTTACAATAATAATATGACATTATCCAAAATATTAGCTATCTCCCTAATTTGATCCGGAAATTTAAAGTCAAGTGGTGGGATAAATATGATGCATCCCATGTGTCCAAGGAAAAAATTCAACTTTGTCTCTCAAATTTACCTCATCCAACTCCGACAATTACCCTTGGAAAACTTTTCTAGATCAATGTCTACTTCCAGTTCAAATGCTAAAGATGAACAGATTGTTCATCAAGAAGAGATTTGTATAAATCAAAATGACAACATAATTGAAACAAGTCACCCTTGTACACAAAAGGAAAAATAGGTCATAAGACCTCAAGATTTCCCAAAATTTCTGTAACAGATGTTTACAACGAAGGAAGGAAAACTATCAAGTCTCAATAGAGTAAGCTCTTTAAACATATCAAAATACATAATTAAAACAGAAGAAAATACTCGTAAGGTAAACAATTCAACTCAAATAACTTGATTATTTTTTAAGGAAATGGTTGAAAAATAAAAAGAGTTATAATTATCTTCATATAGGATTAGTCAAAATAGGAATCAAACCTCTAAGCATTGGCATGGACACTGCCATCTTTGCTTGTTTGAGAGATTGTAGATGACCAAGATTTAGAGATTCTATGTTAGGAACAATAGAATCCAGTCTGTCCAATGGACCAATTTATTTCAATTGTTATCCTAATTTCATAGTCTGCTTATATGACTAAAATATACTTGATGTTTTAACTTTAAATATTAAAAAGTTTAATTATGACTTAAAACTAGGAACCATCCCTATAACAGCCATTTATAGGATCCAATACAAAGTAATGCAATCTGTTTTTGAAACTAGAGCCATTATTCATGACCAAAAAGGTCACACAGTGTTATTTCAAACATATATATATTAAATGTAAAATTTATTTAATAAGGAATATGTGTTTTATTAGGGAATATCCTATTCTAAAATAGGAATTGGGATATTACTATTCCTACTGGGAGTGTAATTAGGTTTACACTATATAAAGGAGACTTTGGGTTTTATTTGGTAGTAGAGTTGAAAAACTAAAATAGCCTCCACCCAAAACACCTTGAAATCGCCAACACCCTTTTTGTGAGAGAGAATTTATTCTCTCAATTTTCGTGCCCTTCCTTAATCAATTGAATCAATTAGCCGTTGATTCAATTGAGATCCAACCTTGCTTGTGTGTGGATACCATTGTGTTTGATTCTGCTTTGAATCAATAGTGAAGTCAGAATTTTAATCTAGAGGAGTCACTAATGAAGATATGAAATCATTCTAACCTTGTATGTTTAATCTGTGATTGCAAAATATCAATCTTGATCTTGGGATTGGGATTGGGTTTTATTAAATGAAAAATTTTAATATTCTACGTTTTATTCTAATAAAAACCCTACATCCCTAAACTCAAATTATAAACCCTAAATTTTGAAATCTTCTCCAAATGCACCCATTTTTCTCTTCTCCAAATGCACCCATTTTTCTCTTTCATTTAGATGAAATTTTTTCTTTTTTTCTCACTTCCCTAAATGTACCTCTTTTTTTCTTTTGTTCCACTTTGGAGTCACTTAATCAAATTAGAAAAATTGATAGTTGTGATTAGGCAATATAAGTTCAAAATCATATTCACATCACAATCTTCTCCTCCTCAATGACGATTAGTATGCATCAAATGTTGTGGTAAGGCCATGGGGTCCTGAGTTGACCGATTTGAAATCCAACAGAAACACCCTTAAAAATTATTATAAGACACCCCAAACACTTTTGTCGGCGTCGACAAACAAGGGCAAATATGGCATGCTTCTGGTGACAACACTCTCCATCACCATGAAAACACTTTCAGCCTCCTAACCAAAATCCATCTCTCTCAGCCTCCTAACCAAAATCCATCTCACATTTCCGTCGATTTCCTCGCAAATCATCGGTAGCAGCTTGCTATTGTTGTCCATTTAGTTTTTCAATTTTCATTCGATTCACTCGCCGAAAATCACCTCTGTCACTACCATTGCACTCACCGGCCCTTTCTATTCAAAACCCCAATTGTTCACATATTTCTATCCTAATTTTTAGAGTTTTTGGTGAATAGGAAAATTGGTTACCTAGTCTGATAAAGGCCTTGGGTCTTGGTTGAACCGATTCAATCGGTCGGGTGGAGTCGGGTTTTAAAACACTGTTTGTAGCTTGATTTAGTTGAATTGTTGATCACTTTTGAAGTTCATTTTTATTATTGTATTGTTTCCGGGCAATGTTAATAACGACTAATAGTTCCTACCACACAGTAAACCAATCAAAATCTTGATCCCAGACGAGGCATCCAAGTAAATTACAATTTAGCCCCCCTCATTTGAGAAACACTTATGAAACCAATTGAAGAAAATTGAGAATTTACCAAAGAAAAATGCTACATTTATAACCCAGTCTTACAGCTTTCTCTTACAACCCTAATGTGGTAACAAAGTTAGCATTGTCGCGTCAGCTCCTACCACACTCAATGCACTAAATGACTTTGGCTAGACACAAACAGTCATTTTGAATGGTCGTTCCTTCATAAGGAACGGTCGTTCGTTATAAAGGAATGGTTGTTCCTTCCTAAGGTATGTCATACCGTTGGTCATACCTTATGAAGGAATTGTCATACTTTCGTAAGATATGATATGTTCTTTATGAAAGAATGATTGTTCCTTAATAGGGAATGATCGTTCCTTCATAGGGAAGAGTCCTTTATAAAGGAACGACCATGTTTTCATGAGGTATGGCCATACTTTATGAAGAAATGGTCGTTCCTTCGTAAGGTATGGTCATTCCTTCATGAATAACAATCATTCATTCATAAGATATGATCGTTCTTTTATAAAAAATCTTTGTTCCATAAGGAAGGAATGGTAGTTCCTTAAAAAGGAATAGTTATTCCTTCCGTGAGGAACGACCATTCTTTCATATGGAAATGTCATTTCCTACGAAGAAACAGTTAAGTCGAGTCAAAATCATTTTGTCTTGCATGTGGGGGAGCTGACATAACAGTGTTTGATAACATTCACCATTCGATCAATAATATTCCTGATATGGAAACAGTTGATATGGAGAGAAGCATGACGGATATGGATGCCGAGAGTGAGGCAGGTTGACTTATCTCCATCTCATTGATAGCCATAGGACTTATTCTAGTGCAGATTTTACTCCTTGTAATTTGCTAAGTCTTACCTTGTGTAGAATACACAGTTGTCTATTACCATGTTTAACTAGCCTATAAAATTTATGTATACAATTCTTAATATAAATACAATAATACTCCCATGGTTGAAGGTGTGGTGAGATTTCTCAATCATCAACTTGTGTTAGTTTTCTTCTTGGTATCAGAGCAATAATACTGTGAGGAGGGCTATTTTTTTTTCCGCAAACATGTCCTTAGTATCATTGAACATTGGCAATTTTGTCACACTCAGACTCAAGTCTGAAAATTATCCTTTTTAGCATGAGCAAGTCTTTGCTTTAGCAGAAAGTCAAGAACTGGTGGCCTATCTTACGGGCGAAGTCACTATCCCTGAAGCTGTACTTCCACCTCCAGAGGGTTCAAACCATCAAGCTGTTCCTAACCCTGACTTTGTGAAATGGAAAACTGCTGATTGACTACTTAGAGGCTGGATCATTGGCATCTTATCTGAAGAGGCTCTTGGGATTGTCATTGGACTGGACACCTCGGCACAGGTATGAAGGGCTATCAAAGAAGCCTATGCTCAAGCTTCTCAGGAGCGACAGTTTCAACTTACAGAGCAACTCAATCACATAAAGAAAGACCCTGATATGCCCCTGAATGACTACCTAAGTAAATTCAAAGGTGTGTGTAATAATCTATCTGCTATTGGTTTTCCTATTGATGACAAAACCAAAGTATTCTCTCTGTTAAATGGGTTGGGAGCAAGGTATGAACCTTTTACCACCTCTATGCTCAAACCTCTTATGCCAAGTTATGCAGAAGTAGTGCCTTTATTGCAAAGATATGAAACACGAATTAGCTTGCACTCCCCTGACTTAGCAGCCTACACTGCCTTTTATGGTCAGAAAAATAACTCAAAGTTCACCAACAAGGGAGCTCGGCAATCAGGTAATTTCTCATCAAAAGGGAAAGGTTTTTCTCTTGCTAATCAAGCAACTGTGAAGCCAACTAATCAAGGTTCTCTAAATGTGTCAACCAATTCTATCCGTGAGTCTAATCGTGATATTCTATGTCAAATCTGTGACAAACAAGGCCACACTGCAATTCGTTGTTGGCATATGTTTAATCACTCAATTCAGCCTGACAACTTGCCAAAAACATTTGTAGCTGTCAACATTGACTCATAATCCAACAATGATGAATGGATTTCCGATACAGGAGCTTTTGCTCACATGACTTCTCATGAAGGTATTTTACACAACTTAAAACCTTATGTTGGTTCAGATCATGTATTAATTGGAAATGGAGATTTTCTAAGAATTACACATATTGGAGATGCTACCATTAGGACAAGGTCTTCAAAGATCACTTTAAAAAATGTTCTTTTGGTCCCTAATTTAGAGAAAAACTTGTTATCTATTGGATAATTGACTACTAATTATCCAGTAAACTGTGAGTTTTCTAATGAGCATTTTGTGATCAAGGATTGAGTGACACAAAGGGTTCTAATGAAGGGACTCAAGCAGGATAATCTCTACACCATTCGATCTTCACCAGCTGCTTTCTTTTCAACAAGGTTTCGAGCAGTAACAAGGGACCTATGGCATCAAAGGCTCGGGCATCCATAAGCAGCTGTTGTTGCCAAACTCCAAAGTAATGGTTTTATTAAAGTATTGTCCAATAAGTTAGAGAATAAAGTTTGTGCGAGTTGTCAGCTAGGGAAGATGTCTAAGCTTCCTTTTCCTGCTTTAGTGTCTAGTACATTTGCTCCTTTTGATAAGCTTCATATTGATTTGTGGGGGCCTGCTTCTATTCCTTCCATGAATAAATTTCTTTATTATGCTGCCATTGTGGATGATTTTACCAAATTCATTTGGCTTATTCCCTTAAAGCAGAAATCAGATTTCTTTACTCAATTCTTACTATTTGAAAAGTATGTCTTGAAGCAATTTGAGAAAACCATAAAAGTGGTACAAACAGATGGAGGAGGAAAATTTATGAACCATGCATTTGTTAGTCATTTGCAAAATTCTGGTATTTTACATCAGGTATCATGTCCATATACGCCTGAGTAGAATGGATTTTTTGAGAGGAGACATCAAAATATTAAAGAGTTGGGTCTTACAATGATGCTACATGCAAATGTTCCTAAGTACTTTTGGGTAGAAGCATTTACCACAGCTGTTTTTTAATCAACAGACTCCCTACTATCACCTTAAAATGGGAGTCTCCATATTATATGCTTTATCACAAAACACCAAATTATAGATCTCTTCATGTCTTTGGTTCAAGATGTTATCCATATGTTTGGGACCAATAGACAAGTAAATTCGACACAAAGTCCCTACCTTGTGTATTCTTGGGCTATAGTGATCGACATAAAGGATATAGGTGTTATTATCCACCTACAAGAAGAACTTTTATTTCAAGACATGCAACATTTGATGAGGACTCTCTTCACTTCAAAACTCAAGTCTCCAATAACAAGTCTACCTCAGATTTTTTGGTGACTACTTTCAAAGAATGAGACTTTTCAAAATCTCCTATGTGTTCCCATTCTCTTCCATCAGCAAATACAGAACATCCAACTCCTAATGCACATTTGAATAAACAACTGATTCTATCTGATTTAGTTTCTGTTGCATAACTTCAGTCCAATACTTTCCCTGCTATGCTGCCTGAATTCTCATCTCTACTGGATCAATCAGAAGGTCAAACAGTGGCTGACCAACCCGTGCCAATTCATGCAGAGTCTTCGAACTCTATACTGCCTGCACCTTCACACACCATGCATACTCGTGCAAAATCAGGTATTCATAAGCCTAATCCTAAGTATGCTTTAATTCATCATTATGGTGGCATACCAAAGCCACCAAGAACAATTCAATTAGTTGTTAAGCATCCTGGTTGGAAGCAAGCTATGGAAGAAGAATTGGAAGCATTGAGGCAAAATGAGACCTAGTCTCTTGTTCCCAAAAATTCCACAATGAATGTGGTTGGATCACGTTGGGTACTAACACCCAAAATCAATCCTAATGGATCATTGCAACGCCTAAAGGCAAGGCTAGTAGCTAAAGGTTTTCATCAAGTGGATGGCATAGACTTCACAGAGACTTACTCTCCTGTAGTGTAACCTCTACTATTCGAATAATTATTTCACTAGCCATTGTTCGAAACCGGAGTATTCAACAGCTAGATGTGAAAAATGCATTCCTTCATGGACTCTTGTCAGAAAAGATATTCATGGAACAGCCTCCTGGCTTTATGAACCATGACAAATCCGATCATGTGTGCTTACTTCACAAGGCTATTTATGGATTAAAGCAAGCACCAAGAGCTTGGTTTGATAGATTTAGCTCCTTTCTACTTGAATCTGGTTTTTTCTGCAATACAGCTGATCCAAGTCTCTTTATCAATCATTCAGCTCATGGCACTTTGGTGCTACTTTTATATGTGGATGATATCATTCTCACGGGTTCTTCAGATCAGTTAATTAATCAGTTCATAGCTATGTTGCACACTGAATTTGCAATGAAGGACCTTGGTGCACTTCATTATTTTTTGGGGATTGAAGTTAGTCATGTTTCAGATGGCCTTGTACTACACCAATCTAAGTATGCTATTAATCTGCTTGATCATGCCTTGATGAGAGATTGCAAACCAATTCATACTCCAATGACTCAAAAGTTCAAAACAATCACGGATTCAACAACCCTTTGTGATCCTCACAACTATCGATCTCTAGTTGGTGCATTACAGTATTTAACACTAACACATCCTGATATTTCATTTAGTGTTAATTATGTTTCTCAATTCATGCATGCTTCAACACAAGACCATTTCATAATGGTAAAAAGGATTCTGAGATATGTCAAAGGGACAGTACACCATGGTTTGCATTTTCAAAACTCAAGTACGTTGGATCTTTATGCCTTCTCGGATGCTGATTGGGCTGGTTGTCCACATACACGACGTTCCACAACTGGTTTCTGTACTTACCGTGGCAGTAACATCATTTATTGGAGTGCAAAGAAACAACCAACAGTCTCTCGTTTAAGCTCAGAAGCTAAATACAGGGCCATGGCCCAAACTACTGCAGAAATCACTTGGCTTACTTTTATTCTCCATCATCTTCAAGTTCCATTGATGACACCTCTAGTTTTATTTTGTGATAATCTAGGTTCCTTGTTTATGACTGTAAATCCTGTGTTTCATGCTAGAAGTAAACACATTGAGTTAGTTATCATTATAACAGGGAACGAGTCTCTCTTGGGTTGTTAACCACTCGACATATCTCTACTTCAGCTCAGATTGCAGATGTCTTCACCAAGCCACAAACCAGATATGACATGGACAAGCTCAAGCACAAACTATGCCTTGTTACCACGCCTACTTTGAGGGCGGATGATAACATTCACCATTCGATCAATAATATTCCTGATATGGAAACAGTTGATATGGAGAGAAGCATGATAGATATGGATGCCGAGAGTGTGGCAGGTTGACTTATCTCCATCTCATTGACAGCCATAGGACTTATTCTAGTGCGGATTTTACTCCTTGTAATTTGCTAAGTCTTACCTTGTATAGAATACAAAGTTGTCTATTACCATGTTTAACTAGCCTATACAATTTATGTATACAGTTCTTAATATAAATACAATACTACTCCCATGGTTGAAGGTGTGGTGAGATTTCTCAATTATCGACTTGTGTTAGTTTTCTTTTGTGTCAACTCAGTTGCCACGTTTGATGTTAATTAAAAAAAAAAAAAAAAAAAAAAAAAAAAAACAAAAAACTTGTGAGATTGAGTTAGGGCATAGCATTACTCTAAATTCTAAAATTAATCTAAAAACCATCTTTTTCAGTCCAAAGACTCCAAACCACACTTAAAATTAGCGGCATCAACTATATTATAAATCTTAACCCAGCACAAATTGTTTTGAATTTTTTTTTTCCTCTATTATAATATTAAAATGTTATTTGACATTATAAATTTTACATCTCTAGGGTTTTTCTGCACCCATGACCCAGCTTTACCTTATTATTTTTTTTTTTTTAGCATAAAAAACCAATATTTAACTTTTCAAATATATTACATCACTTGATATATTTAGTACAGTGTTACTCAAAATTTATGACAAAGAATATGGAATTAATTTTAACACATAACATCACAATTAATTCTGCTCATTCAATTTTCTGAACATAAACACGCGGGCGGTTTTCAATTTTGCATATAGTTTCTTCCTTAAATATCTAAAATAATAATTCATCCGACATTTTTCCTATTATGTTAACTGTTAAGGTTCCGTTATTCGTTTGTTGTCAGAAGAAGGCTAAACCAATAAATAATCTCAGAGCACCGGGTCTGAATACAATTATAGTACGTATTCAACAATTAATTGTAATCAGATATATTTTAAAACTTTTACATTAATATTCATTTTGTATGAATATATCCAACTACATTCTATCTAATTAAATCTTACTACTTGGTCATGTAAATATGATAAACTTTTAGTAAAGAGTAATGCCACGCAATGTTTTAAAAATCAACCCGAGACTAATCTCAACAAAGAAGTCAGGTCCTGGGTTGACCAGTTTGACCGATGGGTCAAACAGGTGATGTATCACATAAAAAAAAAAAAAATTGTATCGGCACAAGTTAGCACCCGTCAATGCCAGTTTTCTTTCCCTTTTTTAGGCTGTTTTCTCATCCAAAATCACCCCCGTCACCACCATTGGAACCCCCACCCTCTCCTCTTCAAAATCATATCTTTTATCCTCTCTTATCACTCGCTGATCACTGGCCATGAAAATCACGTCGATCAGATGTCCTTTGCTAGATTTCGACCATTTTGAGCGACAACTCTAACCACCACCACCCGTAGACTCATCGGCTACTCCCCTACAAAACCCCCAAAGTTCTCAAGCCATTCTACCCACCAATAGCCAACAATTAGAAGTTAGAGTTTTCTAGTTTCTTGGCCAAATTTCGACGACTAAAACTTAATCAGACACCATCTCCTAACTCACCATGATCCACTCTTCAAAAGCCCCTAACCCCAATTCATGTTTGCCCGTTGAACGTCGATTATAAGTCATTGTTTTCTGCATTTTGATTCACCTGATTTTTTTCCAAAAACCGGTTAGACTAGTGGGTTGCTACAATACCTCTGGTCCAACCTTCGGTGAATCTGGGTGAAATGCCCCCTTGCCCTCGGATTTGAGCTCTCTCAGCCCAGATCACCAGTCAAACCGGCCCGATGAACAATGATGCTACGCCCACAACCTAATCTCACAAAGTTCAATTTTCAAGTCGGGTAGCTCTCAATTTTTTGCTTTTGAATTTCCCAAAATTCAAAATTCATCAGAGAAAAGTTGAGAATTGCCACATATGGGTTGTGAGAAAGTTCGTGAGAGCTGATTGCAAGCCAATCTTTATTATTATGTAATCGGGCTTACTTAGTTGATTGGGAAGAGTAGGAGTGGATTGGGTTTGGCACCAGATTTTCGTAACACGTGTTGAATGACGTGTGTAGATCCTAGATTGGGCAGGTGTTTTCTTGGATCCTATGTAAAACTCGATTTGGATATATTTTTCAATAAAAATGGGCTGACAAACTATGTTCATTAACTTTTTATCACAAACATGACGTAACAGTTCGCAATAAGTCAGCTCGCAAATGTCAAGCGGGACCATTGTGACCACTAATTAAATTAATGAAGTCATTTAAGAAGTTGATGAGAGCCAACGGTATTAACTAGATGAATTGATGAAAGTCACATTCAAATTTGTTGATTTTTTTAATATAGGAATTTTGCAGGTGAGATGCCAGTTGACTGGGGGTTTTTATCTCAGGCAAATCTACTTGGACGTTTCATTAATCTTTGGTATTTGTGGCCACAAATTAAATTAATGAATTGCGAGAATGACTAATATGAAGTACGTGCATCAATGATTTGATGACTAATATCACGCGCTTACAGTTTCTAAATCTGATTCAATTATAATTATCACCTTCATGACAAATTATAAGAAGTCATGGCAATGCAAAGGCCCACGAGGGAGTTTCCAGATCCGAATTCTATTATTTAATATAAGAATTTTAAATTATAGAAGATAAATAAATTAAACATAAAGTATACCATAAGATAACAAGATCAAAAGATTTTTGTGGAAATAAAAATAACAATAAGAATAGGAGATAGTGTTATGTTGATGAATGAATAGAAAAGATTTATAATACAACAGGTCAATATATCGTTATCACATAATTTATAATAAATTACAAGATACAAAAGATTTTAATATAAATTACAAGATACGAAAAACTTTTAAGTCTTGACTTAATATAAGATGTAATGTAAGATACAAATGACAAAATGGTTGTTTTATTTGTTTTAATTAATTTGTGGACAACATTTTTGGAAACTGATTGTAAATGGACATGAGTTTTGGTGAGAAACTATTGACTTTTCCATTAAGATTTTTGCTTTTTTTATTGCATATAATTCAATATTTTTATTTTTATTAAATTTACCATTATTTATTGTTAGCATAATACTTTAATGTGTCAATTGCCATCGCCACAACAAAAATTAATAGTTTATTCCTTTAATTTGAGTTTTTAATATAATTTGATACAAATAAAAAAAAAATTGTTATGTTTTTATTTTTGACACATTAAATTTAAAATTTATCATTTTTTATAAAATTGACCAAATTTCTCCATTTCCTTCTTTAATTCCAATTTTTAAGAGATATTAATGATCGCATTTCAAATTTTAAAAACGCAAAATGAAACTTCTTAATTTTATTTTTGAAAACAATAATGAATGTGACCTTAAATATCTCTAATTAATATTAGATATTTCAAACATGCTATATCCTAGTACCTTTTAACATGCATCATGGATGTACCGGTAATTTTATCCCTATCACATGTATAGAGAGCACGTTGGTACTGGTTCCACCCACAGAGAATCGAAACCGGCCTTGTAAACGAATTTTTATTTTATTTTAAGTTTTAAATTAATAATTAATTCATTATTTAAAATTGATAATAGTATTATTAGATTAATAAATAATTTGATAGTTTATTATTATTATTATTATTATTATATGTTTTAAATTAATAACTAATCCATTATTTAAATTAATAGTAATATTATTAGATTAATAAATTATTTAATAGTCTTTTTTTTTTATGTTTTAAATTAATAATTAAAGCATAAATTAAAATTAATAGTAATATTATTAGATTCATAGATTATTTAATAGTCTATTATCATCATCATCATCATCATTTTATTTTATGTTTTAAATTAATAATTAATTAATTAATTATATTTAATAGTAATATTATTAGATTAATAAATTATTTAGTAGTCTATTATTATTATTATTTTATGTTTTAAATTAATAATTAAATATTAATTAAAATTAATAGTAATATTATTAGAATAATAAATTATTTATTTATACCCACTAATCTTGTAAAGGGCATTTCAATGAAATAATATCCAAGTATTTTGTAATTATTATCAACCAAACACATTAATTATTTATACTATCCACATGAACCAAACATAATAATAATTTATACCCATTAATCTTCAAGGTTATCTATCTCACTAGTAATCCTATCTTTTTAGTAATAAAACATTGTTGGAACCAAACACTCCGTAATAGTTATGGTACAATGTTCAACCCATATAGGGATACTTATGAGAGAATTAGCATATTTGGAAAACCCAAATTTAGCTCTTGTTCGTAAAACTGACATGTTGAAACTCAAAATGTAACACATGATAAAGTAGACCTACCAAAACGGGTCCGGACCTATAGGTCGAACAGTACTGGAGCCAAAAATATAGAATACAAGTCTAGTGCATTGGACCCCTTTTTTTAGACTTGTACTTGGCCCGGCCTGTATTAACAGCGGGACAGGCAGGTCAACCCACGGGTACCCATTTATTATTTAAAAATAAATAAATAAATAACCTAAATTGAAAATTTGAGATCCCTAATCCAAGTCTCTCACTCATCTCGACTCTCTTCCCCCCCGGCTCCCACGCAAACGCAACTCTCTTCTCTCACACCATCACCATCACCGTTGCCATCTCCACTCTCACATCATCACACCATCGCCAACCGTCCTCTCTGGCTCCCTCCCACACAAACACAACTCTCCTCTCTCACATCGTCAACGTTGTCGTTGACATCTCCTCTCTCACACCGTCATCGGCGTAGTCGCCATCTCCTTTCTCACATCGTCATGCTATTGTCAACCGTCTGCCCTCCCATACAGACTCAACTCTCCTCTTTCAAATCATCAGGTAACAATGTTTCCCTCTTTGGTCTTTTGAGTGCATCGCATGATTTTCTTACTTCTCATTTCACACACAATTTATCAAACCATTTCCAATCTCAAAAACCTTTCCATCTGTTGACAGAGAGAGTGAGCAAAAGTTTTCTTGCTTGCAGAAAGTGAGTGTTAAGAAGTGAAGACTACCCTGAATCACAAACTACAGGTAACAAAAATCCACCTATGTTTACAAATTCCTAAAACCCAAATTTTCATCGCTAATGTTTTTCACATTCTTTTGAGTTAAAATGCTTGTTTTTGGATCTAAAGTTGGGATTTATAATATACCATTTGTATTAGGTCGATGAAGCATATAGATTTTAAAATTTTTCATATTCATTGGCATCTAAAGTTTATCCAAAAGTGCAAAATCTCACTTGCTATTTGCAAAGACTTTGAATTCATTAGGGTATATATTTCTCTTATCTTGTTCTGAAATTTAAGCGATGCATTGTTTAATTAGATATAGTTTATTTTAAGTTCAAATCATCAACACACATACCTGTAAATAAATTGTCAGAACAACTTTTATAATTTTTAAGAAATCTACTATTCAGATTAGCTTTTTCAATCCAGAAAGATTTGAACATCTTTTACTACCAAATACTGGCTTCATTAGAAGCACAAGACATCTTTTGTCTCTTTCCTCTACTTATTATTATTGGTAGTTGTTAAATCATCACTACCCTAATTTGGTTCAATAATAATATAAAGAATAAATGAGCTCTTAAGATTGTGAGATTTGTCTAATCTAATCTCATTACTTGTAAATCAATATGTCCTATTGTGGGATGTTTTGTAAAGGTGTTTATTGTTTGCTCCCACTGATATACTCATTAACAACATTTCTTAATTATTTATTTTTTGTTCAGGTAGTCTCAAGCATCAACATGGCGGATTCTAAGTCTATAGACATGGATATGGCTAATGTTAGAGAAAGTGACGATGCTTCTAAGGTAATGCCGCCTCCTTCCAATACTAGTATTCCTACAACTAGTTCTAAAAGTAAACGTAAAACATCATAAGTTTAGAATTACTTTGATACATATTTTGATGAGAATAAGAATGAGAGGGTTAGGTGTAAGGGGTGCAATAAAACTTATGCATATGGTAGTTTCACCCATGGGACTAAAAATTTGAAGCGTCATATAGGAGATCGTCCAAAACGTGGCAATACTGATGTAGGGCAATTATTGATTGATCATGATCATAAATTGCAAAGTAGAAAGATTAGTAAAGAGACTTTTCATGAGGAGATGACATTATCAATTATTCAACATAATTATCCATACTCATATGTGGAGAATCAATGAACTAGGAATGTCTTCTCGTATGTGTATAAGAATCTTAAGCATTATACTAGGAACATTGCTAATGTGGATTGCTTAAAAATATATGAAAGGATGAAGAAAAAAAACTAAGCTTGAATTAGGGAGGCTTACTAGTAGAATATGCTTAACTTCTGATATTTAGATTTCTGGCACAATTAAGGAATATATTTCTTTGATGGCTTATTACGTGGATGAGAAGTGGGTATTACAAAGTAAAATACTCAACTTTTGCCATATTCCTTCTCCACAGCCAAGGATTGTTTTGGCACATAAAGTTATGACTTTCTTACAAGAATGAGGAATTGAAAAGAATGGGGAATTGAAAAGGAAGTTTTCTCAATTACTTTGGACAATGCAATTAGTAATGATAAGATAGAGGATATTTTAAGGAACCAACTTTGTGTGTAGAATGCTTTGTTATGTAGGGGTGATTTTTTCCATGTGCGATGTTCTACACATATCTTCAATCTTATTGTTCAAGAAGGGTTAAAAGCTATTAGTGTGACTTAAAATAAGATTCGAGATAGTGTGAAATATATTAAAGCAACTAAGGCTAAAAAAATCAAGTTTGGAGAACTTGCTGTACAAATGGGTGTGAAAAGCTCAATGGGATTGAGACTGGATGTTTCCACTAGATGGAATTCAACTTTTTTAATGCTTAAAATTGTGTTAATATATTGTCTTGAGTTTGTGGCTTTATCAACAATAAATCTCAATTATAAATTTTGTCCATCAAATGAAGAATGGGATTGGGGGGAGAGGATATGCAAGTTCTTGGAACCATTTTATGACATTACAACTTTATTCTCGGGTTCCAAATATCCTACAACAAACTTGTACCTTAAATGTGTGTGGGAAATTCAATTGCTTTTAATTGAAGAGAGGATGCGTGAGGATGAAGTTATTAGGAGCATGGTGGAACAAATGATCTCAAAATTTGCAAAATATTGAGATTCTTATAGTCTTGTGTTGATTATTGCAACTATTCCTGACCCACGTCTCAAATTTCAGTTTGTGAAGTATGCTTACAAAAAAGTTTATGATTTAACTACTGCCCAACAAAAGATGGAGGTTGTTAAGAACAATTTGCATAGGGTTTTCAAGCTTACAAGCTCGCCCCACCTTTAATTGTTTCTCCTAAGAGTGGTCCTACTCGTGGTGGGCGTGTAGACCATACTTGTGTAAGTCACTATACTTTTTATATTCTTGTGATTAATAAAGTATTGTTTATTGTTTAATTTTAATTTTTGATACTTAACTATTTAAATGGTGCAGGATTTTGACAACTATGAGAGTGAATTTATTACCACTAAGAAATCTGAGTTGGATCTTTATTTGGAAGAGACAATGTTTGATCGCATCAAACATCATAATTTGAATATCCTCGAGCATTGGAAGAGCAATTGTAATCGTTATCTGGTACTTACCATGATGGCTCGTGATATCATGGCAATACCAATAACATCCGTTGCTGCGGAGCCTGCTTTTAGTGTTGGCAGTATAGTGCTCAACAAATATCGAAGCTTACTTCGACAAAAAAATGCAGAATCTTTGATATGCACTCGGACTTGGCTATATGGATATGAGTTTATAGGTAACATGTTAACATATTATTTCATATGTTCTATTATTTACATTTATTAATATTTGTAGTTGATAATTGTAGATAATAACGTGAATGATGATTCGGATGATGATCTTGATGTGTCATTAACTAATCCGGGAATTGCGGAATCAAGAGAATCTAATATCACCCCTGCTATGGAATGAACATGAGATGGACAAGAATATTTTTAGTTGAACAATGTCAAGTCGAGTTATATTTATCTTATGTCTTTGTATTTGTAATTTTGTTCGTGTTATTTACTTATTGCATTTGATATTTGTTTTTGTGTATTAGTGATGATGTATTTGTTTGTTTTGATTGGTATTTGTTCATGTGTACTAGTAATTACTAATTATGTATTTGTTTATTGTGTTTGGTATTNACGCCATTTGCTGCACCAATTTGGTGCGGATGACCAGTGCCACGCCAAATTGGCGTGGTACTGTTCATACAGCCAAATTTTTTTTTTATTATTTGTATTTATTAATTTGATTATTATTTATAATAATAAATTCATAATAATGATATAATTCAAAAAATGATGAAAAATTAAAAACAAAACTTTATTCAATGCAAATATTAAACTACAATAACTCAAAATAAAAATTAATACTAATTTAAAAACGCTAAATAAAAGAAAATACAACATAAACTAAAAATGTATTACATGATATAAGGACTATGTGTATTATTATGCACAACATGATAATCGCAGATGATCGTAATGTTGATGCATCGATTGAGAATCAGATGGAAGCGCCAACTCCCAAAGTTGAAATTGTCGTAGATGAAAATGTCTGATTTCAAAATTTTCTTGCTCGACATAGACAAATCAAGGATACAGAGGCTTACCATGCTCTTCGAAATGCATTAATTGATCATTTGTGGAAATAATATACTAATTCGAAAAATTAAATTACTATCAATATGGAATTTTTTTTTGTTGTTGTTGTTGTTGTTGTATTAGTGATGATGTATTTGTTTATTTTAGTTGGTATTTGTTTATGTGTACTAGTAATTAACTAATTACGTATTTGTTTATTGTGGTTAGTATTTGTTTATGTGTATTAATGATTATGTATTTGTTTATGGTGTTTGATATTTGTTTATGTGAATTGAATTGAATTTAGAGTAGTTGATTGTGGAAGTATAATTATAAAAAATGAAAACTGCAGGAATTTAGGGTGTAACTACAAAAATTGAAAACTAGAGAGAGAAAAACAGGTATCCGCGGGTCTACCCATACCCGCATAGGGTAGGGTTCGGGTCCAATAATTTGGACCCCTTTAAGTCGACTCATTTTGAGCCCGTACCCATTTGGACCCGACCTTAACTCGGCCTACTCACCCGTTTTGCCAAGTCTATGATAAAGTGCCTCAAAACAAATAATTTCCTCCAATTTAGTCTTGTATAGTCCATTCCTTTTCCACAATCTCATCCCAAACATTTCCTTTTTGTTTCATCATTCCCACAAAATCAAACTCATCAAAAGCTACAAATTCAACCTCATAAACCTCACTTGCCACTTTCCACTTTCCACATACTCTTCCAAGTAAACACATCCCCATTAGTACAGATAAACACTTGATTTTTATATTGGGCTGTAACCGCGGCCCATATATGTTGTTGGGCTAATACATGTGCATCTGACGCCATCACAAAAATGCTCCTACATGTATCAGGTACCTGGACACCTAAATGGTAAACCCTCCTATTTACATATTGTAGCATAAACCCTCCTATTTACATATTGTAGCATAAACCCTCCTTGAAGAAGCACCTACTATAATGGATGATCTATGCACAAAGTATCACATAACTGGCGCGTACGAGGCCACTAACTATCAATGCTGCAGCTTGGTCGGGAGAGTTTTGTGATTCCATGGTGGAAAGAAATAGAGATGGATGGTATACTGAAACTGGGTCAAAAAGATTAATGAGTGGTGTTACATATATGATTAAATATACAAAGTATTGGGTACAAATTGATGTATCACAAATTTCTTCGATTTAATAACTCTCAATTAAATTTTAGTTCATTTAATTGTTGAGGCATCTTCTCTCACGTATTTCCAAAATTCAACCAAGAATTTATGTATTTTAATCATAATAAAAAGGACATTAACTATAATGTTAGAAAAGGATATTTCAAAGTTGATTCTAATAAATTTCCTAGCCCAATATTAAATGGGCCAATAGAGGTAAAGGAGCCAAGGATACGTACCGAATTGTTTAGAACGACATGTCGCTTTGCTACTTCAGACGTCAAGTCGTTTTATATTAAAAAACCTCGTTTCTATGAGCAAGCATGGCCTGCAACCGCTTCTGCAGAGAGGGGACATGAGAGGGTTTTCTTCTTTAGCTTCTAGGGCAACACCTTCACTAAAACATATCTCTGAAGAATCGTCTAGTCACAAAATATCAAACGCTAAACCGAAACCATCTCTCGTTCATAAGCAAACCAACAACAACACTGAAGCATCTTCAAGAGGTAACAACTCCTCTTCTTCTTTACTGAATTCTCGTTTCCTTAATAAACCCAATTCTGTTTCATACTCAAACAGTCCCATTTCAGCTAATAAACGCTTTCAACCGATTGATCACAGTAACATTTCTCAAATTCTTGCTAGAAATGACTGGTTTTTATTGCTAAACCACGAATTGAAGGCTAAAAGGATCAGTTTGGTACCTCAATTTGTAGTGAGTATATTGCAAAATCAAGAAAACCCATTGCACCCTTTGAGGTTTTATATCTGGGTTTCTAATATCGACCCCTTGTTTTCAAAGAATCAATTGGTTAAGGGTGTTTTAGCTAATGTACTTTACAGAAAAGGTCCTGTTATTTTATCTGTTGTGTTGCTTAAAGATATTAAGAACTCGGGTTTTCAACTCAGTGAGGATTTGCTTTGTGTTCTAATTGGTAGTTGGGGCAGGTTAGGATTATCTAAATATTGTGCTGAAATTTTTGGGCAGATTTCTTTTTTGGGTATTAGTCCTAGTACAAGGTTGTATAATGCTGTTATTGATGCACTGGTGAAATCCAATTCCATTGATTTAGCATACTTGAAGTTTCAAGAGATGTCGGTGGATAACTGCAAACCGGATAGGTTCACATACAATATACTTATTCATGGAGTTTGTAGAATTGGTGTGGTGGATGAGGCTCTTCGATTAGTCAAACAGATGGAGGGAGTGGGATATTCACCTAACGTGTTTACATATACAATTCTTATTGATGGTTTTTGTAATGCAAAGAGGGTAGATGAAGCTTTTAGGGTTTTAGAGATGATGAAGGAAAGGAAGGTTAGTCCCAATGACGCTACTGTTAGATCATTGGTTCATGGGGTGTTTCGTTGTTCAGCCCCTCGTAAGGCGTTTGAGTTGTTAATAATGTTTATGGAAAGAGAGCCTGTGATGCCAAAATTAGCCTGTGATACTCTACTATATTGCCTTTCAAACAACTCTATGGCAAGAGAGGCAGCCATGTTCTTGAGGAAGGTTGGGGAGAGAGGTTACTTGCCTGAAAGTTCGACGTTTAACACTACCATGACTTGTTTGATAACTGGATTGAATCTTGATGAGACATGTGGAATTTTTAAGAGTTTTATTGAGCGAGGTGTGAAGCCAGGTTTTAATACGTATCTCATGCTCATTGAAGCCTTATACAAAGCAGGAAGAGGAAAGGATGGGGATTGCTATTTGGAACATATGATCAAGGAAGGACTTGTGCCAAATGTATATTCATATAACATGGTGATTGATTGTTTTTGCAGAGTCAATATGGTGGAGAGGGCTGCAGAGACATTTAGAGAGATGCAAGGTAGAGGTATTGCTCCTAACCTCGTCACTTTCAATACCCTGATTAGTGGGCATTGCAAGGATGGAAAGGTACTTAAGGCTCGTGAACTTTTGGAGATGCTTTTAGAATGTGGTTTGAAACCTGATATCTTCACTTTTAGCTCAATTATCGACGGGCTTTGTAGAGCGCGCCACATTGAGGACGCTTTAAATTGTTTCACTGAAATGGTCGAGTGGGGTGTTACTCCAAATGCTATCACATACAATATTTTGATCCGTTCTTTGTGTGTCATTGGGGATGTCGCTAGATCATGGAGACTTTTAAGGAAGATGCAAGCAGATGGAATAAGTCCAGATATTTACTCTTTCAATGCTCTAATCCAAAGTTTTTGTAGAATGAATAAGATTGAGAAAGCAGAGAAGCTTTTTATTTCCATGTTGACACTGGGTTTGAGTCCTGACAATTATACTTATGGTGCTATTATCAAGGCATTGTGTGAATCAGGAAGATTTGTTGCAGCAAAAGAAATGTTTCTTTCAATGGAAGCAAATGGTTGCATTCCTGATTCTTATACATCTAACTTAATTTTGGAAACTCTGATTCACAATGGCTGCTCTGAAGATGCTTGTGATATTGTGAAAAGATATAATGAGCGGGGTTTTTCTTTAAAATCCACCCCCAATCTTTAGGATCCTGCCTCAATTGTTTCAAAGATTAGTGCCACTTTGTTGAGATTACATTTTGAAGCTGATGTGGGTATAAAGTATCAAGATGTTATGCTTTTTGCATCTGTGGCATCATTTACAATCATATAATCATAACAAGATACTTAATTTTTTTCATGGAAAATTCTTTCACGCTTTCTGGAAGAATATGGCACTCATTCCTTGTGGGATTTATGTACCAGTTGTTAATTTGGATCAAGGGATACAGGTTGCCTGGAGATAAGCCTTTGCAACAGTCGGTATTGCTCAATTTATCCTGCTCAAGGTTCTATGCCATGGCTCTACTGCAGGCAATGGACATGAATCAGCAATGAGAAATTGACATGTAGTTTTATCATTAGGTAAGAATAAACCTGCTCCTATAGCCCCATAGGCAAGGTGCACAATATCAGTAGCTTGCAGTGTTTTTGGGGTGTGAGACAGGTTTTCTTTCCACAACTCACCTTTTGGGTATGACTTAATGCGACATCAATGTTACTATCATACTAACTGGTCAGAAGAGGAAGTATCTGTTGGAAGACGTGATGATTAGGATCAGTTCTTCAAGTTTGAAGACTTCGACATGTATCATCTTTTTATGCAAAGCAACAGCGTGTACCATGACTAATGGAGCTCTCCACAGCCAAGTGGTAACTTCGCAAGGCAAAGCAGAATTGAATCAACAGGGGACATCCAGTGGAAATGTACTTCAGTATTCACTCTGTATAGTGTATACATTCTTTAGGATTACAAGAAAACAGTTGTCACATTCTTCAAAAGTTTTGTTTTCTTTTTCTTCTGGTGGCTATATCATTCTCAGTGACGCTACTCATTAGATGTACCAAAGCTGTGGAATGAATATAATTTATTTTCCTTCACATTGTTTCTTAAAATTATGGGTTTACCTAACCTTATGGAAGGTGCAGAAATGGGATTTCTTAACTCCATTAAGAAATGTCTCTAACACTCCACATGTTCACTTGGACTGTTGCCACTGTCCTCATGTACCAATTCTATGCTTCTCTGCGTGGATTACTTATGCCATGAACCAAAGACTATTTTCCTCCCTGATGAAAAGAAACCTTGGAAATGAACATATTTTTTAGGTTTGATTTTTAACACTATAATAGAAAAGTCCTCAAACTTGCAAGTAATAGTTGGTGACTTGCATTCCACCTACTCTGTCCTTAGTCTTCTCCATTCCTCCAAATTGATACCCTACAAAAAAGCAACCCACCAAGTTTATTCATTTTCCAATTGAATCCACCAAACTTACTTCTGCTATTCAATTCTTACCTTATCCATCTAATTAAACTTCCAGTTAAGTATTTGCACAATGTGAATAACAAGAAAAATCTGAATGATTTATTTCCTCGGCCAATGACAATGAAATGAAAAGTGAACGTATCAGGCAAGATCGCAGATGGGTCTATCAAATTGTTTAAAAAATATTTGAAAATATTTCACTTCAGTCAATATGAGATTAGAAAATTGGGAAGATTAGCAACTAACCATTAAATGCAACAGTTTTGTGCCTTGTGGAACTGCATTTATATAATTAGCCATAGATCACCTCTCTCTTTCACAAGTTTGTACTGCCTTTAATCTTTTATAATGGCATACTCAGTGACCGTTCAGCCTTGCGTTTTAGCTATAGCTCTTGTCTGCATTTCTTTCTTCTGTTGCAACTTTGGTATTTAAAAGAAATAAAGTGTTGTAGCCTTTGCGTTGCTATGGTTTTTGGTTATAATACCTGATTATTTGAACCAACTCTTGACAGGGAAAGCAAATGCTCAAACAGGCATTGGCGGTACNAATGATGGGTCTATCAAATTGTTTAAAAAATATTTGAAAATATTTCACTTCAGTCAATATGAGATTAGAAAATTGGGAAGATTAGCAACTAACCATTAAATGCAACAGTTTTGTGCCTTGTGGAACTGCATTTATATAATTAGCCATAGATCACCTCTCTCTTTCACAAGTTTGTACTGCCTTTAATCTTTTATAATGGCATACTCAGTGACCGTTCAGCGTTGCTTTTTAGCTATAGCTCTTGTCTGCATTTCTTTCTTCTGTTGCAACTTTGGTATTTAAACGAAATGAAGTGTTGTAGCCTTTGCGTTGCTATGGTTTTTGGTTATAATACCTGATTATTTGAACCAACTCTTGACAGGGAAAGCAAATGCTCAAACAGGCATTGGCGGTACAGGTGGCGTTGGTGGTGGTGCAGGCGGCTTTGGTGGTACAGGCGGCGCTGGTGGCGGTGCAGGCGGCTTTGGCGGTACCGGTGGCGTTGGTGGCGGTGCAGGCGGCGTTGGTGGCGGTGCAGGCGGTGTTGGTGGCGGTGCAGGCGGCGTTGGTGGGACAGGTGGTGTTGGTGGTGGTGCAGGCGGCGTTGGTGGTGCAGGCGGCGTTGGTGGTGGTGCAGGCGGCATTGGTGGTACAGGCGGCGTTGGCGGTACAGGTGGCATTGGTGGTACAGGCGGCGCTGGTGGTGGTGATCCAGCTGAAATTGTTGCCAAAGCCTTGCTATGTTTCAATGATAAACATGTAAGTGACATGAACTCTCATAAATGAAAGACGCACCCCATTTTACATATGTTCATTATACTTCAACTTTATTATGATTCTTCCTTCATATTAAATTTCTAACATTTCCTTCTGGAATTATTTTATGTTGATTCCATTTGGACAAAGTTTTAGATTTACAGCAACTGCGAAGAGTCCTGCAGATTGACACAGAGTGGAAACATCAATGTGTCTCCTGAACATGTCGAAGAATACTGCAATGGGCCGTGCCTTACAGAGACACACCTGGTGCTTGACTGCATAGAAGACGTCCTAGCAAACTTCATATTCTACAATAGGGCAACCATAAATGATATTAAAGACACCATCAAGGCGGGTTGCGGCTATGGCCCCGAAAGAGGTAGCTTACTTATTACTAGCTTCTTCAGATAATATTATTTTCCTTTCAATTATTGCCAAATATCATAAGCTGGTGCTTGTGTTGTGTAGGTGACTTCAATGTAGCTGAGCATATTCAAGCTGAAGAAAACAGTGCATACAAGACTCCCTACAAGATTCTGTTTGGTCTCGGAGTGATGATCATAGCTCGTGGCTTATTGCTTTGATAGATGATATGTGGATTGAAATAGATAACTAATGGGATGAATGAGTCTTGCTCATGTTATGTGTTTTACGACTGCCGCAGAAACTCAAGAAAATTTTATGTATTTATTGTGAAAGATTGGTATAAATACTAACAGAATATGTGAGCTATAAATATACATATACGATGCTGTTAACATCCTTGGTTCCTATGTGTGATCTCTCTTTGCATTGGTGAGAAATGGGGCCTGATTAATTGTTATGAGTGATGAATTTAAACTATAAAAAATAAATTTTAAAGAAAGAAAACTGGTTATAGATTGATTTCGGAAGCCAAACTAAAATCAAATTGCAGAGTCGCGAGTTCCACCGAAATAGATAACCCCAATAACGGTTTCTCATAAATCAGAGGGACCATTCCCTCCAAAAAATCTTGCTCTTCACAACTTATTTCTTCCCTAATTCGTTTCCCTCTTTGCTTTCTATGGCATCTTTCAAGAACTTCTTGTCCACTCTAGGGCAGTTCTCAAGAACACTATCATCATCATCATCATGTCCTCTCTCAAATCCAGGATCCCACATTCTACTCATTTCACTTCTCCTTCTCTCAATTCTCCTCCTTTCAGCATCACGGACCAATCACTCACCGGCCATTCTAGTCTCAGTTATTGCTTCCCGCATTCGTGTTGTTGCAAACTACATCTCTCCCTTCTCTTCAATTTCTTCCTCAAACACATGCCTTGTCTTGGACTGTGAGAGCAACTGCACGATCTCTTCAGTCACTGTAATCGAAAGACCTCATAAGAGTTCAAGAAATGATCAAGAAAGTTATAACCTGATAGAAAACCTGAGTTCTTGTGATATCTTTAATGGTAACTGGGTGGTTGATGATTTTGAACCTCTTTACCAACCAGGGTCTTGCCCTTATATCGACGACGCTTTCAATTGCTTCAAGAATGGAAGACCCGATTCTTATTACCTCAGATATAAATGGAAGCCACGTGGGTGTCACATTCCAAGGTTTGGCATCACAACTTTGTTCAAGGATTATATAATATATGGTTCATTCTCCTCTTCATTTTGTACTATTTCTTGGGTTGCGTATAGGTTTGATGGGAGAAAAATGTTGCGGATGCTGAGAGGGAAGAGATTGGTGTTTGTTGGTGACTCTTTGAATAGGAACATGTGGGAGTCTTTGGTCTGTGCATTGAGAGAATCGTTGAAAGATAAAAGCACACTCTATGAGGTTTCGGGTAGGCGACAGTTCAGGACTCAGGGTTTCTATTCTTTCATATTCAGAGTAAATCTTTAATCCTGTTACCATTTTGCTGATTTTGTTCATCCAATATGTCATCCTTATGAAAGAATTTTAGCAGAAGCAATTTATGGTTTATGTTTCTGTGGTGGTGTAGGATTACAACTGCTCCATAGACTTCATCAAATCACCATTTCTTGTTCAAGAATCGAAGATCTCAGATAGGATTGGAAAACGAAGAGACACTCTAAGGCTTGACATGATTCAAGGCCCTTCCTCCAAGTATTATGATGCTGATATAATCATCTTCAACACTGACCACTGGTGGACTCACCACAAAACCTTCAAAGGGTAAAAATATAATTCTCTTTTCACCTTTAACGTTTGCGGACTTCACTAATATTACACTGATCTTCTACTTCTTGCTTCATTTCAGCATTAATTACTTCCAGGAAGGCAGCCATGTCTATAACAGACTTGAAGTTACAGAAGCATACACAAAAGCCTTGAAAACTTGGGCTCAATGGGTTGATGCAAATGTTGACAGTAACCGTACCAGGGTCTTCTTTCGCGGTTACTCAGCTCCTCACTTCAGGTAATTATCTATCCATGAGTAACAAATTAAAGCTTATTCAGAACTTCTGTTGATTGTTGCATTACATTTTACAGGAAAGGGCAATGGAACACAGGTGGGCGCTGTGATGCTGAGGCACAACCCATAACTAATGAGAACTACATGGTTCACTATCCATGGATGATGAAAATCCTTGAATCAGTAATAGCTGAAATGAAAACACCAGTGTTTTATCTCAACATTACAAAGATGTCAGACTACCGACAAGATGGACATCCTTCAATCTACAGGCAAATGGAGATCCCAAGAAGCCCTGGAATGATCCAGGACTGTAGCCACTGGTGCCTTCCCGGTGTTCCAGATTCCTGGAATCAGCTTCTCTATGCCACTCTGCTAGTTTCCCATTATGGCTTGCCTAGCAAATCAAAGAAATGACTTGCAAATGCTCTTGTAATTTTGTGTACTTTTTGGCATGCATCCAAGCTTTGATCTTAAATGTAAAATTTGCAGTATTACTTTTCTGTGTATCTGCTACACATTTTGTTATTAGTGAAACAGTAGCTATCAAATTATGAAGTGTTTTCCCAATTCTCACAATTGATTTTTATTTTTCGAAATTAAAAGACTTAAATTTTGAATATATATATAATCGGAGTATTAAGACCAGCTTGCGTGCATCTCAACCACTGTTTTAAAAGCCGGACCAGACCGGCCGGTCCAACCGGTTGGACCGTGAACCAGTCACGTGTCTAGTTCGGTTTACCCTCAAACCCGTTAATAAGAATTAAGCCGTTTTAAACCGATTGAAAACCGAATAATATAAGTGAACCGCCGGTCCAACCGGACAGGTGAAAAAACCGGTCCACACTTTTAGTCCCTAATACGCGCCCATCATCTTCTCTCACGCAGCCCATTCTTCTCTTCTTCTCAGTTCTCTGTCACGCATCGTCGATTCGTCGCATCCTTTCTTCTCTTCTTCTCTGTCACGCAGCATCACAGCCCCTTCTCATCTTCTTCGCTGGATTTCGATGATAACGCACTCCCCTTCTCCCTTGCTTGATGATGGCAAGACCTCCCTTGCTGGATTTCGATGACGACGCACCTCCCTTCTCCCTTGCTCGACGACGGCAGCACCTCCCTCGTTGGATTTCGACAGTGATGCACCTCCCTTCTCCCTTGCTTAACGAAGGCAGCATCTCACTCGTTGGATTTCGGTGATGATGCCCTCCCTTCTCCCTTGCACGACGACGACAAACGACGATGCCTCCCTCCTTCGCTGGAATCGACGACAACAACACTCTCTTTTGTAAAGATATTTCCACTCTCTTTTTTTTTTTTTTTTATGAATCTATTGCTTTCATGCTTTGATGGATAATTTGTTCACTGAATTGGATAATTAGACTGCTCATTTTAATTTAATGCACCATTCAAATGCATTTATGTGAATCAATGACAGCCATTCAAATGAATGAACCACTCAGTTTTTTTAACTAATTTCCCCTTTTCATTTGGATTAACATTCATTCTACCAAGCCATACATACACATAACACAAATGTTATCTTGTTGTATTTTGTTTTTAGTGTTTTACAAAATTCAAATGCGAACAAAAATTCTAAGAGTTGCAGTGTTGGGTGTGAGTGTGAGAGAGAGAAAGGTTGGTTCTTCATTTGTTTTGAAATTCTTACAAATGAATCCCTTTACATTTAAGTTAACACCAAAGACACCCTTATAATAACAATAACATATCCTTTATTAAGTTTGACGGTTTTTTTAAAATATGCTGACATCAACATGATGTGTGATGATGTCACCGATTGAACCGTGACCGACCATTAGAGCGAGTTGCTCTCCGATCCGGTTTTTAAAACAATGACTAAGTTCTCGATGTTAACAACTATTTTAGAATTGCAATATTAAAAAATAAATTTGAGAAAAATAGAATAATGTCCTGATTAAATACACAAATATTAATTTAACTTTGACATGCATTCATTTTAATATTACCTCCTAAATTAAAGTGGCAAGTGCTATGATTACATTAGAGATTGACCAAATTGCCCTTATGTTTGGCAAGAAATCACTAGAACATACGCAGAAATTGAGTGTCAAATATCAATAACCGTGTCGAACCAAAATTTCTTTGCACCTCACTATGTCGACAGAAAAGGTAAAAACGACCTCCATCCTTCAAAACGACTGAGTTTTCACATTCCTTAACTCGCACGTTGAACCTTTTGATTCTAGATTCCGATCACGAACAGCGAGAGGATTCGTGGCGTGTCGCCTGAGAAGCCGATCGGAGTTTTATAGAGCGGGCAATAGTCGCCGCAAACGATTAACAAAATGAGGATCAACGTCAATTCTATCACTAGGAGAGTCGAAGTCGATAATCGAATTCCTCTCCGATATTACTATCGAATCGCCGATAATCTCCTCAAACAGGTTCCGTTCTTTTAAGTTCTCTGATTATCTTCACGATTAAGTTATGAATTGGCGTTATTTACTTGATTCCTTCAATTATATGCATTGTTATTAATTTTTTTTATAAAAATATTATTAACATTGTCGTGTTTTGTTTTAATTTTCGATCATATTTAGTGAAAGTTTTTGTTTTGTCCAGGCTAGTATTTATCGGGAGGAGAAGAATATTGTAGATTTGTATATAATACTACTAAGATATTCAAGGTAGAGACAGCAACATAATTTAGTAATTTGATAATTATTTTCGATGTTTTTGAATTCTCTCTTAAGAAAATCAGAAGCATAGGCCTATCATCAATTTTTTTTTTTTTTTTTTTTTAAACTTGCAGTTTGGTGTCAGAAACAATACCATTTCATCGGGACTACCAGGCGATACTTCCAAAAGAAAGAGCTACTTACAAGAAGGTGAGCCTGAGGTTTATTAGTTCATTTAGTTACTCTATGTGACCTTGAGTATGTGTAATGCGTTAGTATATGAGTAACATTGTGTGATTGGTATTTATGGTTGTTTGTTCCAGAGATTGATTTCTGTGCTCGATGAACTTGAGTCTTTGAAGCCAGAGTTCCAGCATCGAGTCAATGAACTTAATAGGGCCCATGGAACAGCTCAACTGGTTGAACTTGATAGCGCAGACAGGACTTCATATGGTGCAGAAACGTCTTCTTTGGAATGGCCTATTGTCGATAAAACCTCTCATTCTAGCATGGATACAAAGCGGGTACAGAACTTAAGCATTAGCGTGTTTGATATATTATTCGCAAAACTGTGAAACGATAGTAGCAGTGTTAATTTATTGATGTTATCTTCATTGAATTGTATGTTAATTATGTGCTGAAGATGTTTCTTTCAGTTGTTGTTCTCTGTGGTTTTCCCTTTCCCTTTTTCCTCCTTTTAATTGCTCCTAAATCATACTGTTGATTCAGCTCCATATAATAATTTTTCTTCTGCTTATTCACAATTTAATTTAGGATTTTCTGTTTGTTGGTTATTTATATTATTTTTCATTTGGCTGCAGCCTTCCAGCATGGCAATTCAGTCTTCATTGAGGAATAATAATGATCGCACCCAAGTTTCATCATCGAGTTTTGTGCAACTTGACAAGCAGTTCCATAGACTGTAAGTACTGTTTTCTTTTTTGGATAGTAGAATCATCATTTAGAAGCATGGGGAAGTGTAGAGGAGATATTCTGCTTTTTAGTTAGTAGGCAGTAGCAGTTGAGTTACAGTTTAGGGCAAGATCTGCAGTCCGTATTAGTCAGTTGTTTTGCTTCATGAAGGTTTTCTTGTTATATAGTTGTAAAGAAGGAACTGTTATGCTTTTTTGTGGTGCTGTTATGTGGAGCTCTTTTCCTTCTTTTGTTTCTTGAACTTATATTCTTTCTTTTATCTATGGTTCGACTGGATTTGGCTATATGTTTGGAAGTTAGACTACTTATTTTTATTAGATTATGTCTATAAGATAAAATTTAGTGTGGCAATTTCGATAAGGTCTACATACATAGAATGATTCTCCTGGATATGTGCAGATCTGTTAACCTGCCTCTTCCAAACAAAGAAACTTTGTCTAGACACTCATTCTTAGGTCCAAATGGTCTTCGAGGACAATGGCTTGGTCCTAGTGCAGGGACAAAGGTAATATTTTCTAGAATTTTCATAACTGATGATGTTATATTTGCTTTGGTTCACTGAACTGTAAAACGACATGAAATGTTGTTGTGTAATACAGGTTCAATATCCAAGCAGCACTGACCTATCCCCAAATGAAGATACAAGGTAAAACTTTTACTTGTTTTTGTTTAAATATTCAAATATGCTTATTTTACTTGGCTTATTTTTTTGATAGGATTCTTTTATTTTATCTTTTATCATTTGAAAGTTTACATGCTCTCCAATATACTTCTTGTTAAGTTTCTTTCAATAAAGTGTGGCTTCCTTAACTCTTTTTGTTTGGTTTTACCAACCATTGTAGCCTGAATCAGGCTGGTCCTTATGATATGGTTCCATCAAAAGTTGGTGATTCTGGAGGGGCTGTACCTACTATGGAGTCCGTTCTTTCCTTAGATGATGGTAGATGGTTAAAACCTGCGGAGGATTCGTGTCCTCCAATGGTTAATGAAGCAAGGGAAGATCCTTTTCAGTTTGTCAGTATCAAGCAACCTTCTCCTCCTCCTGTTCTTGCTCAAGTGCAGCAGGAATTTGCTCCAATCTCTCCAGCTAAAGTTGCTGATCCAAGACCTGGTCCAGCCAAGCCTTCTCAGGATGGAACACTGAACTCTAGTTCTTATCAACATTTACACATTGTAGGTCTCTCTGTGCTGATATATATGTTATTGTGGCTTTTTTTTTTTTTTCTTTTTTTTTTTTTTTTAAATTCTGGTGGTATTCTGTTATCAAATCGTGGTTATGATACTTATAGCACTTGATTTCGACTGATGCTTATTCTTTTGACTTTACCTGCAGCCAGTAAAATTGATGCAAGATTTCTTGAGATTGGCTCGGGCAAATACAGAAAAAAATTTAGAAACCTGTGGCATTCTTGCTGGTTCGCTGGTAAGAGAACTAAGCTTTTTACTGGGAACAGATATACTGCTTGCTTTTTTGTGGGTAAGTGGTAACATCCAGAAGTGCTGACGCTGTTTCTTATATTTTGCTTTTATATGGCTGTAGAAAAAGAGGGTTTTCCATATCACTACACTCATTATCCCAAAGCAGGAGTCAACATCTGATTCGGTATGATAGCAATTATTTTTGTTTAATTTTTTATCCATTTTATTAATTAGTTTTGAGTTTGTCCTGTCAAATAGTAGTTTAACCTTTTTAGCTTTAAGGTTCAGTTTTGGCATTTTGTTTGTGTTTTAATTACTGTGTACTTAGCTACCATCAATTTTGTGCTGCTGACTCGTGAACTTTGAATCTGTGAATAAGTGGTAGAAATTCAGGGTTCATTTGGACTCATAAAATGCATACATGTTGGACATAATTTAAGATTTTTGGACATTCTAGATAAACCTAAAAACAAGTAGTTTTTCTCCTTGGGAGGTATACCTTTACTCTATTAGATGCAAATAACATGTTCAAAAATATTTCTGCTCCTATGTGGAGAGATACATATGTGCTTTTACTTCTCCTTTGATTAGCTAAAGTGTCTCCCACACCTAAGATATAAAGCTCATCTTTTCAGCAGTTCCATATAATGCTTGTTGATTTTGGTTGCAATAATTACTTTACGACCAATATTTGATCTTATTCACGTGTTTTGTCCCAAGATCTTGAAAGACACAATGAATAGGGAAAAAATAAACACCACAGTTAAATGTATTAGTGATTTGACTGACAAAAAATAAATTAAAAGGAACGTGAGGAAGACACAAAACAGAGGAGAGAGATATAGATTTGGTGGGATTAGCAGTACCACACCCTATAACAGACGCAGTAGACCCATTAGCTAAAGTGACAAAAGACAAATCAGAAGAGGAAGTGAATGACGAAAAGATACCTGTATCACCTGTCATATGATGAGTAGCACCAAAATCAATTACCCAATTGAGACTAGAAGCAGACACACAAGCTGTAGGATTACCTAACTGTGTCAAGGTAGCGGCAATTGATGGAATGGATGACGAAGGACTAGCAACCTGTGTGAGGTGAGCATACTCATCGATAGGAATAGTAACCATGGAAAGAGTGGCAACATGGGCATATTTTTGAGACCCTTGCCCATTCTGAGGCTTCCCATGAAGTTTCCAACAATACCTTTTGACATGTACCTCAGCACCACAATGGAAACAAATGCAAGTACCACGACCACAACTACTCTCCATATCCTGACTCACCCATTTGTTTCCTTTACCATTGTTACTCTTCATGTTAGCTAAAGCAACATGATCTGTAGCAGAATCTTGTGCGTGGTGCCTCTATTTTTCCCTTTACTAACCCTAAGAAGACGAGCGTAAACATCAGTAAGAGAAGGAATTTTGTCACTAGTTAGGAGCTGTGTCCAAATTACATCATATTCTGTACTCAACCCAGCTAGAAAACACTACACAATCACTTGGTCCTCTTGTTCTTTCATCGTCACAACATCTATAGTCACAGGAAATATAGCCTGCTTGTCTTGAACAGCTTGTTTCACTTCTGTATAATACTCAAGTAACGTCTTTTCCTACATATTAGCTCGATAAATCCTTAACAACAAATCATGAACATGGGACAAGTCTTGTTTACTAGAGAATAAAAACTCAAGATTCTCCCATGATTCTTTAACTGTATCACAAGAATGTTCTGTTAATGTTGGAAACATATCGTCTAACAGTTTGTTGCCATTGAACCTAATTTTGCTTTCTCAATAGTTTCCGATCCATAATTTTGGTGGAAGGAGTGACTGAAATTTCAGTCACTATATGTTTGCTGGAATCTCCCATATTTGCAATAAAGCACAACTCAATAAACCCAACAACCAAATAAATCACCACAGCTCAATAAACCAACAATCAAATTCAATCACTTAATTCAAACAAACAAACAACACTGTCAAATGACTTTTAAAATTCAAATCACCAAATCCACACTTCCAATTCTAACAACTGATACCAACAACTCAAACAATTGCTAAATAGAATAAATAAACAGTCTGACTAGAAATCAGATCACCGGAGAAACAAGGACAGACCAAATCGAAGAGAGAGAAACCAAATCAGAAAAGACAGAAAGCAGATCAACCGAGGACAGACCAGTTGCCAGAAAACGCACAGATACTGTTCACGAGACACTGTTCATGTGATGCTGGAAGTTGCCGGAAAAGCCACAGAAGACACCAGACAAAGCCATATGTGGTTTCTATGGTTTTGGCTCTGATACCATGTTCGTAGAGAAGGAATTCATATATTTTATTCAATTAAAAAAATACAATATAAAACCCTAATATATTTACCGTATCACAATTACATAATTACCCTTACCTATATTTACACTATTCCTAACAGATATCTCTACATTTATATATTGTCAGATTTTCATTATATCTTCATTTTTATTTATACGCTTTTGGTACTATTGCACTAAAACAAATTTTAATGTTCAGTGTCAGACATTGAATGAAGAAGAAATTTTTGAAGTTCAAGACAGATTATCTCTTTTTCCTCTTGGTTGGATTCATGTAAGTTCTTGAGAGCCCTGATGGCCTGTAACTTTTCATCTATTCTAGAATTTTTTGCTATTAAATACATGTTCTCATTTGTGGTGGCTCTTTATATTTATTCGGAACAAAGATTCTCAAAAGTTCTGATTTTGTATCTTCTGGATTCTTCTTTTGTGTTTTTCTGGATCATTCATTCTTGGTAGGTACATGGTGAATTAGTGATTATCTGAGTTGTGTTAGCTTTTCCTTCTTTATCATTAAGCATGACTATGAATATACTTCTTCCAGTTCGCAATTGTATGGACTGAAAAATGAATTAAGTGTAGTGATAAATGATCATGTTCCCCTCAATTTGGAATTACTCAAAATATGAAGTCACTTGAAATTAGAAATGTTAGAAACTACTTCAATTGAGTGTTGTCTTGATTTGTTAATTTTGGAAGTAGGAGAGGAATGATGAGATGATAGAGAGAGAGGGGTAAAAAAAGACGAAAAGGAAGAAATGTTTAGAATGCAGAATTGAATGTTATTGATAGAACAAAGGGACATCTAACATGTTGTACTTTAGAGTAAATCATTCTCTTATTATCTTTGTATGTCCGGGACCCTTTTAAGTTCTTATTATGGTGCATTTCTCGGCTAAGTTGGTACTAGGTGGGACATTTTGTATAAAAATATAAAAATGCTGATCCGTTTGATAACTCATGATAGCATACCTATGAATGCAAATAAAAGTAATTTAGTGCTCATAAAACTTAACTCGCTTTAATTAAATAGGCAGGCTATACTATTAGATGCATTAACTTATGAGTCAATAGTTAATATCCATGGAGGTTGTTATATGGAGGTTATGTTGTTGTTATCTGAATCTTATGTTTATTTTCAGACACATCCATCACAGACCTGTTTCATGTCATCAGTGGATCTTCACACTCATTACTCATATCAGGTGAGAAACAGTGATGCTAGTTATCTTTTACTTGGGTTATAGTTTGTATGTATGTTTTCATGTTTCCTTAAAAGTTTGATCTTTGTAGCGATGCATTCACCTTCTCTTGTTGAAAGGAAGTATCCATTTGTACATTTCTAAGTTTTTTTCTGAAGTAAGGTCGATTCTATTTTTCTTCTATCATAAAAAGAGTGATTTTGCCACAAAAAAGCTGGATATGGAATCTAAGACCGAATAGCATTTTGCAGTAACTATTTAATCTTTACTTTTTCTGAAAGAGAGCAATCTATCTGCAGGAAATCCTGAATGGTTAGTCTGTAAGTTCTAGAATACAAGGACTTTTTTCGCATCTATTGTAGTAGTAGTTCATTTATTCATATCAATATGCAAAAATACTCTAAAACGGAAGGCTATAAATAAACAGTAAAAGAACTCCAAATTTAAGCAACTGTGGTTTCACTATTTTTGTAATTTCCTATATATATATATATAGAAAAAATGATAAAAAACTTAATGTGATACTTAAGTTGCAGTACTTTTTAAACAATTAGTAGATGTATTAAATTCTGAAGATATCAGTCTAGTAGCACCAGAAACTCATGCTCTGTAGAGGTAATGCTCATGGTGATGTGACTAATTAACATGTGAAAACTTGTAAAAGCAGTACATTTTATGTAGTTTAACAAACATTAGCTGTATATCTCACAATTTAGGACATGGCTGCATAAGTGCATATAGCCTTGTTGTGTTTTCCTTCTCTCATGAGTGTCCTCTGCATATATCATCTACCTTTATTGTGTACTTCACTGAATGGTCTTCCTTCTGTGGACTTTTTTAGATTATGTTGCCTGAAGCTGTTGCTATCGTCATGGCTCCAACTGATACATCAAGGTAAGTTGCTGTCTCCTCTTGTGAGTATTGCTTTAAATTCAATCTACAGGAATAACTGAAGATTATCTTTGACAAGAATGTGTGATTGGAAAAGGAAGAATCTCCATAAATTTTTCTTAATTGCAGGAGTGCCTAACAATGGTCAATGGCAAGAAACTGAAAATTATTCCTTTGGTTATAAGTTATAACTAAACAGTCATGTTTCTAAGCAACATGTGCTCTGTGGAATACATGAGGCTCAAATTTTGTATATTAATGTTTTTGTGCATGAAAAGTTGATATCTTGTAGAAGATGTCTGACCAATTATTCATGGTGCTTAGTCCAAAATATTAAATTAGGATTTTCTTGTACAAAGAGGTATGGTTGTCTGTTTCTGGCCTTTTGGTCCTTGTTTTGTGTCTTCATTCTCTTAAAACCTTCCAGGTCTATTTTTGCTGGCTAGATCTCTTAGTTCTGAAGAAAACATTTAATTCTTTGCCTACCCATTAGAAAGACATCATCAAAAAAATTTCAAGAAGGCAAAACACAAACTACTAAAAACAAACAATAATTAGAACTTTGAATATAATTATTTTTGTTACAAATTTTGGATAAGAAATTACTGACAAATGAAAAATCATGTGGCCCCTTTATATGCATATTACTAATGGCTTGCTAACATATTTTCTATGATACTGCAGTCCACATGGCATATTTCATCTCTCTGATCCTGGTGGTGTGTCTGTGATACGCAACTGCCAGCAGCGGGGATTTCATCCCCATGAAGAGCCTTCAGATGGAACCTCTCTCTATGAGCACTGTTCTCATGTCTTCATGAACGCCAATTTAAGATTCGATGTTGTTGATCTTCGGTAAGCTTGCAATCCCCGACATAAACCATGTATTCAAGTAAATATTATAAACGAAAGGAAGTACGTAAACAGAACATCTTTTTTCTGCCGATAGTTATGATGTAAATTCAACTCCTTTCCTGAGTAGATATTTGATAGAAATAGCGGAAATTTTTTTAACCATAAGATTGAGATTATTGTAAGTTTGTAACACTTATTCAAAATGTACTGTAATTGTAATAACTTCACTAAAGACACGAAGTATGTGTGATTGACCATATAATTATCAGAAGCTACATTGTTGATCGTGGAAATGGGTTTGTCTAATTATGTAAATGACACTGTGCTCGAAATATTATACGGAAGTTTGTTTCCATTTCCATTTAAAGGCCTTTGAGTCTTTGACATGCAGCCGCAGCAGGTACAGTACTACAGTGTTCAATTTATGGGGAAGAAGGTTCTCTCTTCTTCAATGAATACAATCAAATAATTCAATTACAACTTCTCTGAAATGGATGGCATGTAGAAGGACAACACTTGAGATGATTTGAAATTCGTGAGATTCTTTGTTGTTGTCGTCCTTGAGGGAGAGGATGAACATGTTAAAGCAATTTTGAATTACGTAAAGTGATCAACATTGATTCACTTAGTAGATTTGGACCACAACCNCTGATGTCTAATCTAAAATTATTAAGCAATAAAACAAGTTTAGTGATATTAATTCTAAACACAGGTCTTTTCTACAAACTTCTTTCTTTTTATATTAAATTTTGTATACTCAATTATATTATATTGGTCGTTTTGAAGCGTAAACTTTGATTATTCACTTGAATACTTCATCTAGCCAGGTAGCTGGTATTTTCTAATATTAATTTCAAATAATTTTGAAAATATTTTAGAAAAAACCGTTTTGATTTATTTGGCCTAGCTTTGCAAGCCAAAAGCAAATTGTGGTATTGATTAATTTCATTCCTTATGCAAATGATATGATTCAATGTTTGTATATGTTTGAAATCGCTTTTGTTTTCAAAGATTGTTCAATTAATCTTTCAAGAAATTATGCAACATTGGGTTATGAAGGTGTGAAGATGTATATTGTAATGAACATATGACATTATCCGATTGTATATTAGTTAATATTGTAATTTGAATTATTACAGTTATTCTTTCTTATAGATATCTCGATTTTTAAAAATTTGGACCGATAATTCTATCAATAGTTTTATATGAAAAGACCTTTTTAAAAAAAAAAAAAAAAAAAAAAAAAAAAAAAAAAAAAAAAAAAAAAAAAAAAAAAAAAAAAAAAAACCTCTTATATTAGAAAACTAATAAAAAATTTACCTTTCAGTGTACTATCCAACATTGTTCAATTTTCATATTTTCGTCATTCTTTATTATTATCAGAATTGAGAGGACAAGAAAGGCAATTGAAGAGAGTCAGAGTATACCCAAAAAATGTATGTCAAAATTGAGAAGACAAGAGAGACAATTGAATCGAATTGTCTGTATTGAGTTGTTGTGAATTGAAAGTGTATATATTACCTCATTTATACAAAAATTCAATAACTATGTAAAGAAATATAATATTATCATAATTGTGTAATCTCACTAAATGAGGCAACACAATATCAACATTTCATTTTTGCATGTCAATTATAAATATTATTGTTAACAATTTTATACAAAAATACAAAATTCTCATTCTTAAAAAGGAATTTTGATTGAAATTTTATGCTTTAATACAAAACTATCATTAATAATTTGGGTCTAGATAATGTATATATTGAGAAATTTGACTAATGCTTTATGTTTTAATAATACAGGGTTTAGATTTAAAAAAAAAAAATGAGGACAGTAACACTTTCTTGAACGATAGCAAATGATATTTTTGCTTAAAAATTTTATAATCCATTGTGTATAAATTATAAAACCCAGCTGGACTAAAACACAGAAGTCATAGAGAATTTAATTAATAAAAATTTATTGATTCATGAACCGACAATTGAAACCATGCAAATCTGAAGTGACAATTAGATTACTCAAAACAAAACTTAATTAGCAAGATTTAACGCTTAATTAATTAATAATAATGATTAGACATTGACCATTTTCCCGAAAGCATTATATAAATAATGTTGTTTATATTCTGAAGAAACATGCACCGGCAGTAGTATTTGGTTCTCATACAGCCACGTGATCCGTACTGTTAAGTTAAGTAATTAAATTAATGAAGGCATGTAAAAGAAGAAAACTATATACTGTATTAGTACATCATTAACAACCACCACCTATGATTAATCAAATAAATTAGGGATATCATTAAGATATCGGTAATTTACAACATGGAATGTAAAACTTGTAACAACTTCAACATCTTACAAATATTATTGTAAGATGAGAACATCACAAATAGGATTATATTAACAATTTATGAATGTAGACTACAAAGTAACCGTTAACTATTGTCGGTAAACGATGTTTACTTGAGATTGAATATATTAATTTATTAGGACCATACTTATATAACGTTGGATTCATCTCATTAGACTGAAATAATATTTTACAATTCAAATCCAATAATATTATATACGACTTTTATAAAATTATATCAGGATGTTCTGGTTAGAGAATTATTATGTCAGTTATTCTCTAGTCAACACATTCTGATATTAATTTTATCAAGTTTATATTTATATATATTTAGGTTTATCTTATTGGACTGAAATAATATTTTAAAACTCAGATCCAGTATACACGAATGGTTTTAACGAAATTATACTATGACGTTGTGACTAGGAAATTACCATCTTTTAATCTTTCGTCAATACATCATAATATCAATTGATGTCTTGTTTTGTTTTTTTAGAAAAATTCACGATAAATATTGCTAACATAAGGGCTACGTTATGAGGTGAAATTTAAACCAATTTTCATGTATAAAGAATCTAAAAGCTTTTATGTTTTAGAGTATTTCTCACAATAAAAAAAGATTGTGTCCGAAATTTTTAAAAATTAAAGATATTTACTAGAGAGAATGACCAATAGGGCTGTTAGGTCTCCCTTTTAAATTTTATATATAAATATATCAAATTTCATCTCTTAAAATCCATTTCTGACATTTTAACTTCTTTTATTAATTGTTGAACTTACCCTTTTAAATGCTAGCTCAAATGCAATTTCTTTGTTCCAACACTAAAAATTTCTATATATATTTTGTTGAAGATGAACAAAAAGTTACTGAGACAGATAGAAGGGATATAGGATAAAGATGAGAAAAGACATTGAAACTTTGAAAGACGACAAGTGGGGATAATCAAGTTTGTTTGGCTTTTTAAGAATAAACAATTAAATAACTTAAAAGAAAAAGATGATCATGGAGGCTGTGGCTGTCGGTAACAATACTTTATAGAGAAAAACCTAGAATGGGACGGTGGTCCATCAAGCTTAATGATGCTTAACCCATCTTTATCACACAATTAGCTAGGGTTTGAAGAAGAAGAAGAAGAAGAATGAATGAATGAACAAAAAGCTTTAGGTTTAGCTTTAACTTTTCTTCATGAATTTTGGTTATGGAAATCGGAAAATCATCATCATTGACTTGCCAAGGACATTTTTTCAGCACCCAGCACTCCTGCCGATTTTATATTTGTGTCAATGGTCTCTCCCTTCGAGGAAAAAAACAAGTCTCTTGTTTTGATCTACATAAAAAGACTGTTTTGAAAGTTGATAAAAAAGAATTCGACTCATCAATGCTATGCGGACAAATTCAATTCACCAACTCATTCAATAATTAGTTTGATACGGGAATCTTAATATTTCTAATTAGGTGATTTTGCGGATTCTACATATGATCAAATGGCAATAACTTCTTAAGGTTATACAGTTTACAATGAGGGTCATGCTTAGATACCAATAGATGCAAATTCATAAAACTTTATGAAAACTTGGTTAGTTGTTTGGTTCGAAAAATGTATTTCTAATATTTACTTACCGAAAAAAAAAAAAAAAAGCTTTAAATAAACTTAAAAAGAGTTTGTGGGAGAAGTTCAAAGTCTATTTAAAACCCTTTTCAAATTTTTTTTAGGTTACATTGCATTTCAAAAGCGCGTATAAAATTTAAAATAAGCTACTTTACGGCTTATAGGAGAAGCTCAAATTTTTCACAAAAGCTCTACTCGTATTAAAAGTCATTTTTAGTAAATTAATATTAGTTCTTTTACATTTTCCTAATCAAACAACGTCTATCAAAATTTTCACAAACCTCTACTCATATAAGCTTTACTCTAATTAGTACTTCTTCCATAAACTGACCGTAAAACTAGCTTGTAAGGGGAGGGTATCAAAAAGTTAATAAACCACCACCCACATACTTAGCCATTTGTAAGATCCTAACATAGTCTTTAACATGAAATATTTGGTTGAAATATTATCTTGTACTTATTAATTGTTGTCAACCAACGTTGGTTGGATTTTATAAAATATTGATGTCTTCAGCTTAAGCTTTTCATATGTGTTTTTATATAGAGAATGAATAAAAATAATTAATATTACACATATAAACTTTATACACACAAAATTAATGAAAGAATAACATAAACTTGAAACTATATAACTAATTAACTAAAATTCATACCCATATATAAGAGGTTTTTTTTTTTCTCTTTTGGTGTTAAATAATATACAATCAAATGGGCCAGAGATAAGATCTAGCTCATTATTTGCAAGATTCAGGTTCTAAATCTAATAATTAATTATTTATAAAATTAAATAAATGTTAGAGATTTTGTATGTACAAGATTAGTAAATATATTATATATACAACAAGTATATAATTATCATATCTTAAAGAGTAGGTAACTGTTTACTTACGTAACAATTCTTCCTTTTTGTATAGTTAATGTAATATTATGGTATCTCAAACTAATAATAAATAATCTCTAAAATCATGAGCTTGTATTTCTTATAATTTAATTCTATAGCACACAAGTAATCCCACTTGTAATAATAAAAAATAAGAAATTTTATGCCTCTTATGTAAAGAGTATTTAATACATTTTCGTGTAGATGATTTACTACTATTTTCAACCAAAAAATAAAAAATAAAAATAGCCTTTCCAAAAGTAAACTAGCTCTACCCAGAGATTCGCTACAAACAAAGATTTAATAAATCTATATAAAAATTAAAAAAAAAAAAGCCTTTCCAAAAATAAACTAGCTCTACCCAGAGATTCGCTACAAACAAAGATTTAACAAAATCTATGTTATTGAAAAAAAAAAAAAAAAACCATATTTGTTATGATATTCATATATATTTTTTAAATAGATAAAAAATTAGACCGATGTAAATAATTCATTTTTCAGATGTCTTTTAATAAGGTTCAGATTTTAAAATAATATGAATGTAAGAGATACGTAGTCTTACATTAAATTGATATAAATCTCTTTTACGGACGTTTGTATGACATAAAAAAATATTTTTATTATTATACCATTAACTTGATATCCCATTATAATTTTAAACTTTTCTAATCTATTCTTTGGATTATAAAAAGGATATTTATAAACTAATCATCTCATGTGTCCTCTTTTAACTATTGGTTTAGTAATATTATGGGATTAACCTTGAATTTAAAAGAAAGATTAGCCAATCAATTACTCTCTTATCTGAGCAAATTAATTATAGAAAAGAATAGTAATAAAAGTCTGCCTTGGCGGCAAGTGAAACAACGGTATTGATATGATAACCTCCTAGAAGCAAAAAAAGATGGATTACTATTAAAGGCTTGATAAAAAGATTTTACTTTGTCTTCATTGTAATGATTTGATGGAGGGGAAAACCAAAATTGACATTAAGTAAAAGATTCACGAACGATCAATCGACAATTAAGTTTCTTTAGAAGTTTTATATCACGGCTTTGTTGATTAACTTTTCCACGTGATTTCCTCTCAAAAATGAATAAATATTCAATGAAAAGTATTGTTTATAACAGAAAAACTAGGAAAAGCCAAGGGCTAAAATCATGAAAGTAGACATATCCCAATCATAACAATCTTCGTTGACACCAAGAAAATTGACTTCCTCAAGCAACGGTTGAGTGAAGAAAGGGTATGCCCCTCTCTTGCTACAAACTTTAATTAATTTATAATATAAAGTTTTATTATATTTGTAACTCTATATGACTTCAACATATGATATTTATAATCAATTTTATTTATATTATTAAGTCTAGAAGAAGGAGAAGGAGGGAGAGAGAGAGAAAGAGAGAGGGAGCTTTTTTAATTAATTACACGTTGAATTTTGATGCAAGAAATGATGTGGGTTATCTTTGAATCATTACGTCGCTTCTCCAAAATGGCCATATTATCATTCATCCTCCACCAGCAATCATATCTCTTTTCCTTGTTTAGTAATCTTATTATATAATTTTAATTTTTTAAGTAATTACTATGGTCATATCCTTGATCTACGTACCTCTCATATACAATTTCTCATAAAAAATTGGCCCCTGCTATATATAGTAAGCTGGGTATTGACTCCATGCATGGGGTAAATTATGTAGTTAATTTGATAAATAATATAAACACCAATTTCAAGTGGAATATAGACAAGACAAGTTTAACTAGATCTAATTAAATAATTAATTAACAATAAGCTCAAGTATGTAAAAGATATGGTTTAAGTAGTTTAATTATTTAATGTTACTTGTTTAAGTATGCTTGTAATTTTATAATATGAAAGTGTGCAAATCGTGGTAGACACCAAAATCATCTTCAAATCTTTGTTAAAATATTAACAATTAGTGTGTTAATTACTCATAATTAGAGTGAAGAATATTCATACTTGATCTACTTAGGACCTTATTATAAGTTTTAATTAAGAAAATTAATTATTAAAGTAGTTTCACCACCATATTGGTTAAGCTCTTGTTGCTTCTTAAAGGTTATACAATAGTTTTTGTATTATATACTAATCAATATTGACTTAATTTTAATTAATTAGTCAATATTAAACAAAACAACAACAACAACAACAAAAAAAAAGCAACAACCGAGTTTGAAAACAATGGCTGAATTGGGAGCTACCAAAAAAAACACTCAATGAAACCAATGGTTCTTTCATGAGTACACCCTAAGACAAAAAAAAAATTTCAAGCATTTTTCTTCTTCTTCTCTCTATCTCTCTCTACATTTCCCTATCATACATGTATAATGCAGACAAATTAAAAGATGTTTATATTTCCAAATTTGGAGGAATTTATACATCTATATAAACAAGTACCTAGCGCACTAAACGGTGAGCTTTATTTGATAATATCACTGATCATCATCGAGCTAGAGGTTAAGGAACATTAAAATGGTGCATCACTGCTGCAGCAAACAGAAAGTAAAGAGAGGCCTGTGGTCTCCTGAAGAAGATGAGAAGCTTATCAAATATATCACCACCCATGGCCATGGCTCTTGGAGTTCTATTCCCAAGCTCGCAGGTAAAAATTCTTATCAAACATATATAGATAAGTTTATTAGCATCGCCACTCGTGGTAGATTTGCTACGACAAGGGAGCCTCGAGCTCTCTCAGGCGTTGGCATGGGACTCTTGTGACGCAGGTTTTCATTGTAGCTGCGAAATTGTTGCGTCAGAGTAGGCCAGAATTCCTGTAGTGTTAAGTTCTTGGTTTCTTAATTTGGTTATTTTAATTTTTGTTATGAATAATTTGTAGGGTTACAGAGATGCGGGAAGAGTTGCAGATTGAGATGGATAAACTACTTGAGACCAGATCTGAAAAGGGGTTCATTTACTGAGCAAGAAGAGAGAACTATCATCGATGTTCATAGAATTCTTGGCAACAGATGGGCGCAAATAGCGAAGCATTTGCCTGGAAGAACTGACAACGAGGTCAAGAATTTTTGGAACTCATGCATTAAAAAGAAACTTCTTGCTCAAGGGATTGATCCCAACACTCACAATCTCCTCTCTCCTTCTCAATTTTTTCATAACAATACTTCCAACAATATTGTAGCATGCAACAACAACAACAAGAAGAAGCAGCTTCTTCCTCCAATGTTCCTCCTAAATTCACAAATGAAAGATAATAATAATCCTTCCGTGGAGGCCATGAACTTGAAATCACCATTTCTCGTTGATAATAACATTTTCCCCAATTCTTTATCATTGCATGAAATCTCAAACCTACCAAATATAATGACTACCTCTCATGAGTTCCAAAACCTTAATATGTTTTGGACAATGGAAGGCCAAAATCATCCCCAAAATGTCCCTGCTGTGTCTTCTTCTCCATTAAATCCAAGTGGGTTCGACCTCATTGATGAGAATTGCATTTGGAATAATGAAACAACAATGGAGATTCAGCCTCAGCCTCAGAATGTGATCAACGAAGTTGAAATTGAGAAACATAATGGGCAAAACAACAACATGAGCACATCATTTGAGAGATCTGATTTTGATTTTGAGTTTGTGGAGTCAACAGTAATGCCTTGTGGAATGTATAGTAACCTTAGTGTCATAGACCAATTTGCATGGGATTGTTAATTAATTAATTAGGGCTTTAATATTTTTTTTTTTCAAATTTTTTGAGGCTTTATTGTCCGTACGTGGCCATCTTGAAACCCTAGATATCAAATCTTGTTAATTATAATAAACAGTTGTGTATGTCTTCTTTGTGTTTTTCTCTTTCTTGTTTGATTGGTTTCTTTTTAATTAATTACTTTCGTTACTTTAATGGCGGAGAAAGTAAAACACAAAAAGCACTTTAAATTGTTGGGTTTTCAGGATAAATAGCGACATTTGAAAGGGTTCTTTAGAGAAGGGTCAAACTTTCAATATCACTTTTATGAAACTCTTCAAATTAATAAAGGCGACAAAATAAAATTAATCTATTTGCTTTCCCCTAGGGTTGTTGACCCATTGTTAGGGGCAGGTTGATTACGGTATAAATTGTAAATTTTATGTACATTTTAGTGTGAGTTCGATTGTCCGACATTGATGTGATACCCCATAATTTTTGTTAATTTCATTAAGAAGTTTTCTTTGTAAATTAGGGGGCAAAGTGTAAGAAATTGAAACTTTGAACGAGGTCACAACCGAAAAGATGGAGGACTAAATTGAAAATTTTCAATTAGTATAAAAGAGTTAGTTAGAGTTCTTTCATTTTGGGCCAAAAAAAAAAAAAATTTCAGCAGAAGAGGAAGAAAAAGGAGAAGAGAGGAAGAGAAGGGGGAGAAAATAAGGAAAATCCCACCCCCACCCCCACCCCCCCCCCCCCCCCAAAAAAAAAAAAAACAATTTGTCCAAGGTAAGTGTAGTTCATGCATGCATTCCATCCTAAACTTCAACATTTTCTATTTTTCTACCTTAAATATTAAAGAGTAACTAATGGTGGGTTGATTTGGGGACAATAGGTGAAGAGGAGCAAGGATCCAAGTACCCAAGCTAAGGAGGAACAATTGGTGAGTGGAATATTATAAATATTGCATCAAAATCATATTTTGGAAAAATCATTTTGTGTATTGATCATGGATGCATTATATGTGTGACATTGGTGTAGTTGAATAGAAAATCCAACCATTTTAAAAGGGTTGGTTTGTTTGTGTGAGTTGTGGAGGAGTTGAGAGTTGTAGCGAGAGAGTTGGATTTATGGGTTGAATTGTGGGATCATGGAGATCCCGAAATGGGGTGTTTTGTGTGTATTGTATGTTTAGGATGATTTATTGCATGCACATGGGTGTGTTGTAGTGTAATTAAGGCGTGGAAAATTGAGAAGAAGAGAAAAGGGTGAGAGAAAACGCGGCTGGGTGGAGAGGAAACCCAGATTTGAAAAAAATCGGGTTCTCGCCACGACAAGGTAGCTTCTAGAATGTTCTAGGAGCCTTTGAGAGAACTTCGCTGCGGCGAAGAATTTCCTAGCTGTGGCGAAGCATTTAGGGGTAATTTGTAACTTTTGAAACCTGTCATATAGATAGGGGGTAAACTGTAAAGATTTAAAAGTTAGAGGTCAAAAAATGGCTAATAAATATGGGGAGTAAATGGATATTTTACTTGATGCATATTTTTCAACATCACGAACACTGCATCCGCTTTCACACGTGGGTTTTAATTATACATTACCTGGTTATATCTATTTGTGTGTGCGTGTGTGTGTGTGTGTATATATATATATATGATTGCGTTGGATGAATTGGATCGGAGACCACCTTTTGGTAGTACCCATCCCCTCCAGACTTCAGCTAGCGATATTATCTAACCTCATGCATGCATAGAGATAGCCCATACTATTGAACGATGACAAGCTTAGACCATCCTATCGGGACAGGACGGGTGCCTGACGAGCTCTAGGCAGTTTAGCACCCTAAGGATAGACCGTGAGTGGAACTTTGATATTGACGCCTTGAGGATAGACTGTGCGCGAGATTTTGTGATGGGATGCCATATCATGACACTCCGAGGATAGACAATAGGTTGAGTATGGCTATTCCAGGATGATTTCGGCCATCCCGATGATAGACCGTGGATGGTTCCACCCCGAGGATAGACTGTGGGTGGCCTAGTGGATTGTCTGTATTAGGGACTTATACATTAGAGTTGTGGTCCAGGTCCCCTGGGTACTAGTATGGTAGTGGTGAGTATGAGTATATATATGGATTGGTAGTTGTGTGACATTCATCAAGCTTTTACATGAAATATATTTTCCCTTACCAGTATTTTCTTTATAAATATATTAACCACTCACTAGGCTTTCTAGCTCATTGTTTTATGATTTCATCAATACCACCCCCACCCCCCCAACCAGCAGGTTAACTACAACGTTCATGCGGAGCTATTTGTACGCTCTAGGTTGGCCTACAGATGTGTGTTCTACCTCATGATGTGTGTTCATTTAGTGTACTCTGATACTCTATTTTGTAACTGACTTTTTGTCTTTACATTTCCAAAGACTATTTGTACATATATGGATAACTGTTTTCCTTAACTTATGTTATAATAAACGAATTTTATAAATGACTTTGTGATTTATTCACCTTCCTCTCGAGTTCTTGGGTCCCTCAGAGCTCCCGGATCCAATGGGACAAGGATTACACGGGAGGGGGCGTGACAATTGATGTATAAGTCTTAAATTTAAATTATATATACATGTGTTGTGGAATCGAACATTTGTTTGATGGTTGTCTCTTTGTCCTACTTTAATTAATGACATTAATTGGATTATCCGTTTCAACATCAAAATAGACATATCTTACCAAAAAAATGAAAGTGCTTTTGCTTGAGTGTGCACGGTTTTACCTACGTATAAAAAAGGTAGTACCCAACCCATAAAGAGTCAATTGCAAAATGAGTTTTATCTCTTTGTTATACTTATTTACATTTATGTGAGTTTTATTGTTCGTTGTTGTGAGAGTCTTAAATTTAAATGGTATAAATGAGTCTTGGGTAGAACACTTGTTCGATATTTGTCTCTTTTTTATATTACTTCAATTACCCACATAAGGTAGTCAATTCCAAAAGTCATGTTGAGGAGAGGAGATATATCCTTGTATTAAAAAATAAAAAAAACGTCATTTGCTTGTGTATGGGTAATTTCACTTACATTAACATAAGCATTACTACTTAACGCATGAAGGGACAAAGTCGAGAGTGAGTAAAAACCCAATTACAACCATTTACATCAAAGTTGGGTCGAGTCATAGTTTACATAACGATCAATTAATTTATATGAATTTAAAAATTTTCAAACTTTTTAATATAATTATTTAATTACATTAATAATTGACTAAAAATTTTTTACATAATTATTTAAGGGATGAAGTGAGGTTTTATGATATGGAGGTTGAATTTGTTAGTTCAATTTATAATTTTGGGAAATTTTTGGTTTTTTTATATTCTTTTATTTAAAAAAAAAAAAGAATAATACTAAACATATAATATAAAGAAATCTTTTTGTGAATATGATAAGTTTAACTTTTTTCAATCACACTGTATAAAAATATTTATACGATTTCTTTGTACGTTTAACATTATTATTAAAAAAATAATTAAAAAAAATCCTTCAAACTTGGTTACTTGCAATTTTAACATTAGAAGCTGATCACATCTACACTTAATAAACAATTGGGCCTTACAAGTAACTATTTTGGCCCAACCCAAAGGATACAACCTTACATTCTCATGGATTGACCCAAGATAATCATAATTTCGGGGGCCTATAACAATTAACCCAAATCCTGAAACCTATACCAATTTAAATTAAAAACCCATTCTTTTATAACTCAAATTCCAAAAAGAGCAATAATATTTATACCAAAATTTATCCCAAATTTCACATCTCAAATGTTTTGTCATTATATATGGTATTGATATATCATTTAATGCATTGACACTTTATTTATATGTCATTGTTACACATGGTAACACAAAATATGAAATTTGAAATATATTTTGAGATGAGTAATATAATTAATCCAAAAAAAAAAAAAAAAATTGTTCTTTTGTGTTATTTTTCCAAGACTACTAATATATTAGAAGTCTTAAACTATATTTGCATTATATAGAAATTACAATTGATTTAAAAAAAAAAAAATGTAAAACTATTAGGTGTTTTATTTCTATCAACACTTGATAGAGGAGTAAATTGTTATTTGAGAAACTTGAAAGGGAAAATTATTATTTAAGAAAACCTTAGATGAGTGTTTAGTTTATGAAGATTCTGAAAATTGTGAGCTCCGCATTTCCAGTTATTGTTTGCAAATAATTAGGTCGGCATTCAGGTATTCAAACCATAGACAGGTTCTTGATTTTAAAGTTTCATTGAGAGGTTGAGCTGTTTACTTGAAGTGGTACTGATTAAGTTTGAAACTTTAGATGAGTATTGAAGGGTATATGAAGATTTTGAGAATCCAGAGAAGGGTTCCTGTCTATTTTTGCAAGTTAGGATTTTCATGTAATTAGGTCAAATCTGGAGCTGATTACATGTGTATAGCTGAAGTGGGTAATAAACATGGAATTCCTTTTTGTGATAAAGTTTCAACTTCAGATGTTATATGAATATTATGAGAAGTCAGATAAGGATTCCGTCTTTTTTTCGAAGTTAGGCTTTGCATGTGTGATCATATGTCGTCGCCAGTTTAGAAAGAACTTTTAAGTGTTGATTAGATATGCTTTTACTCTTTGGTATTTGTCTAACTTAGTATCAAAAGCTGGATTTATCCGGCAAACTGATCCTTTCATCTCCAACAACTGCATCTTGTCCGTCCACGAGGTTGAAACCTGTATGATTTCTATGAATTCTTCTATTACAATGTTCATTGGCTTTACAAAAAAGCCCTTAAATTCTACAACACTTTCAGCTATCCAATATAGTATTCCTTTCGGAACAATTGGGGAAAAATTCTTCATTATTCGCTGTAGAAGATGAAGTTTTGACTGCCTCTATAATCGATTTTCCAAACCCCTGAATTCGTTTTCCACACTCAACGAATAAATATAGCAATGAGTAAGTACATTAAGTTCACCGCAAGTCGCAAACACCATTACCTTATATTTCTCGCTTAATGCATCATAAACCACTAATAGTTTATGTAATAGGTCTAATCTTGCATATATTGTTTTGAGCTCCATTAAGTTTTTTTAGCCCAAGAGAAATCTACTTATTTGACAAGATGGTAGATCCACATTCGTTAGAAACATGGGATGTGATAGACAGAGATTTAATCGTTCTATGCGAGGAAGTAACTTCTTTCGACGACTAATGACATCATAAACATACAGCCTGGTTGGATAAGAGTAATGTTGAAGTAGTGTTAAACTATTAAAACATGCCTGGGAAAGTAAAGTGTTTTTTTCGAAGGACAAAGAGGCTAATTTGATTACTCTTTGCCCTTCCTCACTCAATTTGTATGTATAGTATTCATACTCAGGACCCCGCCTTATGGGTACTAACCATCATAATTTTTGACATCCACTGTTGAAGATGGGGCTCTGCAAAACTGGAGTTCGAAATCATATCACACCAGCGCTTGCACAGACTTTTAAATCTCACCAAAGATTTTGTAGGAAGCCTTATGAATATATATATTAAATAACTTGAGGCAGATAAAACTCTTTTCTTCTTTTTGTAAGAATTTGAGGTTGATTTTCTTCCATATTCCTGGAATTTGTATCTGTTGAAAGAAAAATAAAATGCAAGCACATTACAAGAATAGGAGACTTCTTGTTGAAAACCCTAAAAATGTTGAACAATCCAAAGAAATAAGAAAACGAGGAGGCTAGGGTTTCATTGATACTGCATAATGCAATCAGATACAAAAGAATGATTTAACCTAAATACAAAGAGACTATAAATAAGCTAAACAAAGGAAATAATAAAAAGACTATCCTACCTTTAATAAACAAGAAAACAAAATAACCCTATATTTCTTAACATCTCCCCTCAAACTCACGATGCAGCGGCTACAAGCATCGAGAGTTTGCTAACTAGAAAACGAAAACTGGAAATAGAATTCGACTTTGTAAAGAAATTTTCAATCTGCAAAGAAGAAGAAACAAAGGGCAAGGTAATGGTTCCATGCTTGAGATGATGACGAGTAAGGTGACAATCGATCTCAATGTGCTTAGTTCATTCATGAAAAACCGAGTTGTGAGCAATCTGAATAGAACTCTGGTTGTCACAATACATAGGAGTGGGATGAGAAAGAGAAACTCCCATATCTGCAAGTAACCAATGTAACCAAACAATCTCTTTGGTAGTAGATGCCATAGCATGATATTCTGCTTCGGTTGAAGATTGAGAAACAATAGATTGTTTCTTGCTCTTCCAAGAAATAAGAGAATCACCCAAAAATATACAGAAACCAGTAACAGACTTGTGATCTGTGGGATCACTGTCATGATTAGCATCAAAGTATGTACGCAGCTTCAAGAAAGAGGTGGATGGAAGTAAAAGTCTCTGAAAGACTGTACCCCGAAGATACTGCAAAATACGAAGAACAGCTACCCAATGAACTGCAGTAGGAGAAGCAACAAACTGACTAACAACATGAACAACATATGCAATATCTGGATGAGTAAGAGTGAGATATACCAAGCTCCCAACAATAGTACGGTATAAAGTAGGATCTAGCAAAGGTAAACCATCATAAGAAGAATACTTTGCGTTAACCTCAATCGGAGTATCTACAGTCTTATTATCAGTAAGTCTAGCCCACTTAAGAATATCTGCAACATATTTCGATTGAGAAAGAAGATAACCTCTAGGTGAGTAGGCTACCTCAATACCGAAGAAATATCGTAGAGAACCCAAATCCTTCATTTCAAACTATTTAGCTAACTTTGTCTTCAAAACTGAAATACCATCAATATCATCAACAATAATAATAATGTCATCAACATATAAAGACAGAATGATACGACCTGCATCAGTGCACTTAACAAAAAGAGCAGAATCATGACTACTAGAAGCAAATCCAAGGGAAGAGATCACAACAGAAAATTTCTCAAACCAAGCACAAGGTACTTGTTGAAGACCATATAACGCTTTCTTGAGCTTGCAAACATACCCAAAATCATGTGAAACACCAGGAGGGGGTGCCATATAAACTTCTTCTTGAAGATCTCCATTCAAGAAGGCATTTTTAATATCAAGTTGAGAGATATGCCACTGACGAACCGAAGCTACTGCAATAAGAGTATGAATAGTAGTCATTTTTGCAACAGGAGCAAATATCTCCTCATAATCCATACCATACTGTTGAGAGTACCCTTTTGCAACCAACCTAGCTTTGTATCGCTCAATAGATCCATCAGAATTAGTCTTCATCTTATACACTTAATGACAACCAACAATACTCTTACTAGGAGGTAAAGGAACCAAATCCCAAGTACCTGTCTTATGCAAAGTAGAAAGTTCTTCATCTATAGCTTGCTGCCAAAGAGGATCAAGAATTGCCTCTTTGTAGGAAGATGGCTTAGAGAGACAATGAATAGAAGCTAAAAAGGAAGTAAAATATGAAGAATAACAAGAATAAGCAAAATCTGGTAACTTTGTGACTTACGAATGCGTATAGATTGACGTAGAGGTGGATCCACAATCTTAGATGAAGCCTGAGGGACCATAGGAGAAGAGGGAGCTTCAGGTGTGCTGGAGAGTAAAGTGTCAGTACCTGCAAAATGATTAGTACGAATTGGTCGAGCATAATGTAAAGGTAACGGGGTAAGAACATGAGAAGGGGTATTTGAAGTACTAGGAACCTGAGATGCCAAACTATCAGAATCCTCAGAAAAAGGATCAATACGAATAAGATCAGATCTAGTCAAGTTATGAGTAGTGGATGGAATAGAAAAGAAAGGTATATGCTCAAGAAAAACAACATGACGAGACATATAAAATTTCTGAGTAATTGGATCAAAACAACAATACCCTTTTTTACCTTTACCATAACCAAGAAAGACACAAATAGCAGATCGAGAGGATAACTTGCTGTGTTCTACATGAGGATGAAGAACGAAACAAGTACAACCAAAAACTCTAAAGAAAGAATAATCAGGGGCATACCTATACAACTTTTCGAAAGGAGAAAAACCTGAAATATGAGAAGATGGAATTGTATTAATCAAACCTACAGCAGTAAGAACAGCTTCACCCCAAAACACACTAGGAATAAAAGTAGACAACAAGAGAGAATGAGCAATTTCAACAATATGCCTATGTTTTCTTTCAGCAACACCAATTTCCTCAGGAGTATCTGTACATGAAGTTTGGTGAACTGTTCCATCTAAGGCAAACAACTCACAAAATTTATTAGAAGTGTATTCCCCACCCAAATCACACATAAAACATTTGATAATAGCAGAATGTTGAGTTTTGACAAAAGCTCGAAAGGCTGTATATATCTCAAAGAATTCAGAACGATGTTTCATTAAATAAACCCAACAATAACTAGTATGATCATCAATAAAAGAAACATAATATCGAGACCCTCCTTTTGTGGCAATAGGAGAAGGTCCACATACATCAGAATGAATCAAATCAAATGGAGAAGAAGAAACAGAAATACTTTGATTAAAATGTGAAGCTGAAAATTTTGCCAGTTTACAGCCACTACAATCAGAAATATCACAAGTTTGTAAATTTCCTAAAACCCTTGTGGAGGCCAAAAATCTCAAACGAGAAGACGAAACATGACCTAAAGGAGAATGCCATAAATAAAAACTAGAAGAAGAATGACTCAAATGAAAAGAAGACAAATCAACACTAGTAGTAGCAACATCAACACTAGTAGCGGCAGCAACTGACACTTTTAACTCATCCAAAATATATAGTCCCCCCTTCCTACGGCCTATCCCAATCAGCTTCTGAGACTGCAGATCCTGCACATAACAAGAAGAAGAGGAAAAGGTGATTAAATTACCAGAATCACATAACTGACCAAAGAAGCAAGATTTAATGTGAGTTTCGGAATATGATAAACATTAGGGAGAGACAAGTGAGGTGTGACAACTGAACCAACACCTGCTAAAGGCATAAGAGTGCCATCAATGGTCATGACAAGAATAGAAGACGAAGGAGACACAAAAGCAAAAGATGAAGAATCTGGAGACATGTGATGTGAAGCACCAGAATCCAAGACCCATACAGAATGTGATATACCTGAAGAACTATGAGGGAATTGACCTACGGAAGAAGAAGTAGACATAGCTTGTGGCTGTAAGGAGAGAAACTTCTGAAATTGTTCAGCCAGAGTACTAGGATCAGTGAAAGGACCTGATGAAACTACTGCTGTAGTATTAGACTGTGGTGGTTTGTAACCTTGAGGTGGTCTATGAGCATTAGATTGTGACTGGTTGCCAGGCTTTCAAGCTTGAGATTGCTGCTGCGATTGATTCTGCTATCTCAACTTAGGACACTAAGCCTTCCAATGACCTTTCTACTTACAGAAACTGCACTCGTCGAAGGCAACCCTTGTGTAAGACTTATTTTAATTATTAAAGAGTGGCTTAGAAGGTACTGCTAACATAGAAGGAGTAAAGTAGAAAAAATTCCCTTTTTCAGAATAAGACTTAAGACGTGTTTCTTCAGCCAAAAACTCACTGACAATTGAGTCAACAGAAGGAAGTGGAGAACGATGCGAAATTGAACCTTTAAGTCCTTCAAAATCCATGCGAAGTGCCATTAAAAACTGTACCAACCGTTGCTGCTCTCTACGAGCAATATAAGCACCACATGCCTTTAATTCTACAGATTCTGTAAGAGCCAAGAGCTCGTATATCATTCTGCAATTGATACTGCTTTGCAAAATTTGATTGAGTAAATAACATTTGCAGATGATCCCAAACCTCCTTTGTTGTCTCATACTTCGCCAACTGTGTACCTATGTAATGCTCAACAGAATTGTTAATCCAAGTAATAATTTTTGCATTGTTTGCTTCCCAGGCGTTTATCAAAGCAGCATAACCCTCATCAGTATTCCTCGGTTTCATAGAAGTTCCACTAACATATCCCCACATCTTTTTACCCTTAAGAAAATTTCTCATCACATAACTCCAATACGAATAATTCTTTCCATCTAACCTCACACTCACAGACTGAAGCGAATTGTCTCTTTCAATAGCCATAATAAAAAAGCAAGGAAAACCAGAATGCAAAAGAAAGGAAAACGAAATACCAGATTGCAGAAACTGAACGAATACCCTTTCAAAATTGTACGGTCACTCCAAAAAGAAACTAAATGGAGTTGAATCCACGTAAGCTGTGTTTAAGATTAAGCCTCGTCCCGTGAAACTTAGCTCTGATACCATGTTAAACAATCCAAAGAAATAAGAAAAAGAGGAGGCTAGGGTTTCATTGATACTGCATAATGTAATCAAATACAAAAGAATGATTTAACCTAAATACAAAGAGACTATATATAGGCTAAACAAAGGAAATAATGAAAAGACTATTCTACCCTTAATAAACAATAAAACAAAATAACCCTATATTTCTTAACAAAAAAAACTCTATATTAAATTTGCTAAATATAATCACGATTTATATACTTAAAAATATGATTAGAAGCAAAACTAAGTTATTAATTAGGCACAAATCAATCACAGGGAATCTAAAATAAAGAGTATTATGAAATTAAAATCATATAAATTTTCTCCACATTACATGTATACAAATTCAAACAATAAGAATATTGTATATATAAAAAGATGGGCACAAAAACAATAGAGTGTGCACAGAATCTTACCTTAAAATCACAAGGACGAACATAAAAGCCATCAGAAAAGTGAAGTTGAATTATTGTGAAGCAGTCACTGTATTTGTAATATTGAGGATTAGGAGATTTTTATTCAACCTTAAATTTTCTACTATACGGCTCTTAATAATGAGCAATAAAACCTAATTTTTTTATTCATCATTCTCTATCAATACCTTATAACTTACCCTTTAATAAAGTCTTCAAACTCCAGTTAATTTTTGTAACACCTCTTCTAAATTTGTAGGAATTTTGGGTTTATTTTATCCCTAACAAAATGGGACTCAGGCCTACTAACGTAACTTGAATTAATTAGTTAAAAATAGGTTTGGATTTAGTGTAATTGACTGACTCATTCAGGTCATTAGTGGGTCAACCAATTCATAACCCATTTTATAGCAGACCGTGCTCACGTTAAGTCTTTAAATTGTTTGACCCATTTGACTAGCTTAACTTTTTTAATTAAATATGTATTAATAATTTTAGTAATAAAGTATTAAAAGGGTATAATAATAAATAAGTTGTTTAATTTTGAATATTTTATTTTCTTCAAATTCATTAAAAGTAATATTGCCTTTTTACTTCATAAATCATAAAACTTATCTAAAAGAAATTAACTATAAAAAAAAATAATAATAATAGTAATGGTTGATGCAAGATATATACCAACCAGAGTGATCTGATTGATCTTGGTGAAATTGGAATGGGGGTGTGCGTGATTAATGATAACCAGCAATTGTATAAAAGTAAATGTAGTAATGTAAATGAAACAAAAGGTTTTTAAAGTGGTTCGGCAAGTTATGATCTTGAGCCTACGTTCACTGTTTTTCTTATTTGCTTTGAGAACTTACAAGAATGTAGTATCATTCCTAGAACAAATTGCTAACCCATTTTCTATCGATGGAAGAGGTTTATACACAAGTTTTATACAAAGGAAAGAGCAAAATTAAAAGAAATACAAACAAGATTGGAATGCAACTCCGATATTCTCGCGATTGATTGCTAAGATTGCGCCATTATTGTTGTCAGTTTGATCCCTTCAGAAATATCTGGGATCTAAGTTCATCTATGATCTACTTGAACAACTGTCGAGATTGGTTGTAACTAGCTTATGCTGGGACAAGATATATCTCAATGAGCTTATGCTGGGTCGGACAATCGTTTGAGACAAACTGATTCTAAGTCGGACTATAACCTCACAGAATTCTGACTTCTCCGAACTTGATGGAAAAATCACACACAACAATAATAATAATACACTTTACGTGCAAGTTGCACACATAGCCTACAAGAACCAAAACAAATAAAAAGGAAAGAAAACTTTCAATATAGCTAGACCTGGCAAAACGGGTCTAGACCCCGCAGGTCGACCCGTACCCGGGTAAAAAATATAGGGTCTAATGTATTGGACCCATTTTTCTGGACCCGTACCCGGCCCGGCTCGTATTATCAATGGGTTATACGGATAAACCTGCGGTTGCCCGCGGGTACCTGTTTATTGTTAAAAAAAAAAAAAAGAGAGAAAAAAGGGATTTGAAAATGAAATCCCTAAATTTGTGAATCACTTCGACTCTAACTCTCATCTCCTTCTCATCCCAGATTCCCAGTTCCCACCGTTGCCATCTCTCGTCTCCTCTCCTCTCTCTCACCGTCACAACTCACCATCTCCTTAGTTCTCTCTCTCACTGCGCCATCTCCTCTCTCTCACAGTCGCCTCACCACTCGCCATCTCCTATCTTTCACCGTCGCAACTCTCCTCTCTCACTGTCTCCCATTGTCACTGTCGCCATCAACATCTCCTCTCTCACACCTCCACCATTGCAGATCGGTGAGTTTTTACTGTTTACCAAAGATTGTATTTTGAGTCCATCACACCTCCACCATCACACACTCACTCTGTCATACTCACTCATTCTCGATTTGTCTTCAGGATAAGAGCTTCATGGAGATTATCCAAAGAGTGAAGAGTGAAGAACCCTCCTAGCAGGCTCCTGCTTCTATTTTGCTCCTCCAAGTTAAGGCTGCCGGTATCTCTTGTTGGTAAAGTCTATGGACTAATTGTTCAAGTTTCCAATTTACTTATGATTTCTTACTGTAAATCATGTTTTAGGGCTTTGTTTTTGCGCAGATTTATTTAGAGACTTTTTGTGAAGTCAAAAATCCCTTGTTTTTTTTTCTGTGTTCTTGGCTCTTGCTAATTAGTTTAAATTGCTAATTAGTTTTTTTTTTTGTGTTCTTGCTAATTATTTGGGCTTAAGTTTCAACGGAATTTAAGGACTTCTCATTTTTCTTTATTCATCTTAATTGGGAGTTGGTTTTGGGCTAGCTTTGTATAGGTTGTTTTCACTCAGGGAAGCGAACATTAGTCAGTGTCTTGAATAGATTTGTTCATCTCATCATTTTTTTGATATCTTTGTGGATCTCTAGTCCTCGGATTTACCTACCCCAATCTCTTCTTAATTTATATTTTTATTGTTTCTGATAAAAAATAAAAGAAAGAAAAAAAGTCACTCCCTGGTTATTGTGAATGATGGGGCAATATATGTATAGATGTGGTTTGGTTACAACCCTTTATTTATATAACCCAAAATTTAGTAAATAATTCTAGTTATTGATTAGCAATTTACCATCTAGTTAGGCTGGTCATTTTGTAATGAATTCCATCACCTATATATTGTTTTGCACAACTTGTATGTAAAGATAACATCACCTTTTGTTCTTATCAAAGTTCAATTTCTTTTGGATTATGGATGATAAAGACTATTTGCTACTTAAGCTGAATTCGAATGACTAAGGCCAAGTTTGATCTATCTTTCAAAAGTAATTTGATTGGAGATCCGAGACCAATACTCTAAATAAATTTTATCTATTGCTTTCTCTGTCAGGAATTGGGTGTCCTTAATATTGAATACATGGTAGAAACTCATAAGACATCTGAAAGACTCTCTCAAATGCAAGAGATCTCATATTGAAGTGGTTGTCCATAATATTGAATACATTAAAGGAACTCATAAACATTTAAAAGACTTACTCAAATGCAAGAGATCTCATATTTCTTTGATCAGTCTTGTCCTTGTTCCGTTACATGTTGTAGAAGTCATTCAGCAAATTTGGCCTAATCTCTTGTGTACATTTCAAAGCACAATAATTTTTTGTGGTGCAATGCTTCTCTTTATAGCAGCTTTATTCATTCTTAATAGATTTTTCTCTAATGATAAGTACAATTTGATGTTTTTGTTTAAGCTGATCTATATCTAAAGATTACCAGCTTATACACCCATCAAAATTGCACAACAGGTCAACATCCAAGTGGTATAATTTTTCTATATTTTGGATTTTTCTCTTGTCCATAGACACAGACTTTACGAATCATGTTAAATTATTAAATCTTATATTATATCATACATCACTAATATATATATATATTTTTTTTTTTTTTTTTTTGGTAGTCTCAAGCATTGACATGGCGGATTTTAAAACTATAGATACAGATATGGTTAACGTGAGAGCAAGTGACGATACTTCTAGGGTAATGCCACCTCTTTCTAATTTTAGTATTCCTGCAACTAGTTCTAGAAATAAACGTAAAACATCAGAAGTTTAGAATTACTTTGAGACATATGTTGATAAAAATAAGAATGAGAAGGCTAGGTGTAAGGAATGCTATAAAACTTATGCATATGATAGTGCCACACATGGGACTAAAAATTTGAAGCGTCATATGGGAGATTGTCCAAAACGTGGCAACCATGATGTAGAACAATTATTGATTGATCATAATCATAGAATGCAAAGTAGAAAGATTTGTCAAAAGGCTTATCGTGAATACATGGCCTTATCAATTATTCAACATAATTATCCATATTCATATGTGGAGAATAAAGGAACTATAAGAGTCTTTTCGTATGTGTGTAAGGAGCTTAAGCATTTTTCTAGGAACACCGCTAAGGTGGATTGCTTAAAAATATATGAAAGGATGAAGCAAAAAACTAAGCTTGAACTAGGGAGGCTTACTAGTACAATATGCTTAACTTCTGATGTTTGGACTTCTAGTACAACTGCGGGATATATTTCTTTGATAGCTCATTATATAGATGAGGATTGGGAGTTACAAAGTAAAATACTGAACTTTTGCCATATTCCTCCTCCACACTCAAGGGTTGTTTTGGCAGATAATATTATGAATTTCTTGCAAGAGTGGGGAATTGAAAAGAAAGTTTTCTCAATTACTTTGGATAATGCAAGTAGTAATGATAGGATGGAGGATATCTTGAGGAACCAGCTTTGTGTGCAGAATGTTTTGTTATGTAGGGGTGAATTTTTCCATGTGCAATGTTCTGCACATATCTTGAATCTTATTGTTCAAGAAAGGTTAAAAGCTACTAGTGTTGCTTTAAATAAGATTCGAGATAGTGTGAAATATATTAAGGCAACTGAGGCTAGAAGAATCAAGTTTGGAGAACTTGTTGTACAAATGGGAGTGAAAAGTTCAATGGGGTTGAGATTGGATGTTTCCACTAGATATAATTCGACATTTTTAATGCTTGAAACAGCGTTAATATATCGTCATGTGTTTGTGGCTTTATCAATAATAGATCTCAGTTATAAATTTTGTCCATCAGATGACGAATGGGATAGGGGGCTGAGGATATGCAAGTTCTTGGAACCATTTTATGATATTACGACTTTATTCTCGGGTTCCAAATATCCTACAGCAAACTTGTACCTGAAATATGTGTGGGAAATTCAATTGCGTTTAATTGAAAAGAGGACGAGTAACGGAATTGAAAAGAGGATGAGTGAGGATGAAGTTGTTAGGAGCATAGCAGAACAAATGATGCCAAAATTTGCAAAATATTGGGATTCTTATAGTCTTGTGTTGATGATTGCAACTATTCTTGACTCATGTCCCAAGTTTCAATTTGTGGAGTATGCTTTCAAGAAAGTTTATGATTTAACTACTGTCATACGAAAGTTGGAGGTTGTTAAGAATAACTTGCAAAAGCTTTTTCAAGCTTACGAGGCTCAATATTCCAAAGAAGTTCATGTCTTACCTTTAGTTGTTTCTCCTGCGAGTGGTCCTACTCTTGGTAAGCGTATAGATAATTCTTCTGTAAGTTACTATACTTTTTAGTTTTTATATTTTTATGATAAATAAAGTATTGTTTATTGTTTAATTTTAACTTTTGACACTTAACTATTTAAATGATGCAAGATTTTGACAACTACAAAAGTGATTTTATTTCCACTAAGAAATCTGAATTAGATCTTTATTTGGAAGAGATGAAGTTTGATCGCGTCACCATACAGTTGAAGTTGGAGTGGAAGTTTCTTTCCTTCTACCTGGAAGTGTTTTTGAATTGGAGGATTCATCCGTAGTAGCAGTCCCAGTAGTTGAATTCCCACCAGTCTTCATACCAGTTGGCAAAAGCTAGCCAGCAGCAGTACTTATTCAATTCAAACTAGTCTCCGTGCCCCTCTTTCTAGTAACATGTATAACTCTAACTAGTGTGATTGATTGTGCTTATTGCTTATCCCTCTTTCTTTCCCTTAAGTAGGGGGTTAGCCCGCCCGCCTACCAATAAAAGAGGCTGAGAGTAAGCGTAAGCTCACCCGTAAGCTCTTCGAGCTTCCCTTCATTCGCTTCGTGGGAGCCGCACAACACATAGCTGGAAGTCAGAGGGCCCATACTACCTGCCTAACCTTTCGCTCCGGGGGACCGTAGATCGGAAAGCGCCTTCAAAACCACCCCATTCATCCAAAAGAGAAGGGAAGGGGCCTATGTATTTGCATAACCCCTGCGGATTTGACCCTATCTACATCCGGAGCCAATCCCCTATCGGTCCTGCCACCACGCAGCAGAACGAGAGCTTGTGTGAAACCTATGAGGGTAGCTATTGAATTCTTTCTTTCCCTCGTTCCGCGATACCATTCTGTTGCGGTGTTTGAGAACATGTAGTCTCATGATGAAGGCCATGTGTCCGGAAGTATTCTTGAAATTCATTATTGACATATTCCCCTCCGTTGTCGGATCGAAGAATCTGAAGTTTAGCAGAGAATTGCGTCTTTATCATGCTGTGAAAAGACTGAAAAATGCCAAACACATCATGTTTATTCTTCATCAAATAAAGCCAAGTCATGCGAGTCGTCTACAAAGGTCACAAACCATCTAATACCCGAAGAACTAGTAATGGGAGCCGGTCCCCATACGTTAGAATCTCCTCCAGTAGCCAACTCTCTGGAAGATTTTTGGTCTAATATCAGAATTTGGATATCCTTGATCATTGGAAGAACAATTGTGATTGTTATCCGGTACTTGCCATGATGGCTCGTGATATCATGGCAATACCAATAACATCTGTTGCTTTAGAGTCTGCTTTTAGTATTGACAGTAAAGTGCTCAACAAATATTGAAGCTCACTTCGACCTAAAAATGCAGAATCTTTGATATGCACTCAGACTTGGCTATATGGATATGAGTTTACAGGTAACATGTTAACATAATATTTCATATATTTTATTATTTACATTTATTAATATTTGTAGTTGATCATTGTTTTGTAGATGATGATGTGAATGATGATTCGGATGATGATCTTGATATGCCATTAACTAATCTCGGGACTCTGGAATCAAGAGACTCTATCACTCCCATTGTGGGATGAACATTTGTTGCTCAAGAATGTTTTTTGTTGAACATTTGATTATGTATTTATTTATTTTAATTGGTATTTGTAGTTTTGTTTTTTACATTATTGACTTATTATGTTTGTTTATGTTTATTAGTGATTATATATTTGTTTATTTTGGTTGGTATTTGTAATTTTGTATTATATGTTATTGACTTGATTGTTGTATTTATTTATTTATATTATTATTAGTGATTATGTATTTGTTTATTTTGATTGGTATTTATAGTTTTGTATTATATGTTATTGACTTATTGTGTTTGTTTATGTGTTATTTGTTTATTTTGGTTCCTATTTTTTTATATTCTAAATTGAACTGAATTTAGAGTAGTTGATTTTGGGGGTGTAAATGTAAAAAATTAAAACTGCAAGAATTTTGGGGGTATAACTGTCGTAATTGAAAACTATTGGCGGTGAAATGTAAAATTTAAAACCTAGAGAGAGAAAAAAGGGGCACCCGCAGGTCCACCCGTACTAGCATAGGATAGGGTACGGGTCCAATATTTTGGACCTGTATACGGTTCGTACCCGTGAAGACCCGACCCGAACCCGACCCACCCACCCGTTTTGCCAAGTCTATTAAATGGTACTTAAAATTTAATTTAATTTTTATATTTTTTTTTCAAATTCTTTAATTAGCGGCAGTTTAGACTTTACATAAAAGATTCAGTATGAGGTAAGGAAATATATAAACGGCAGCTAGTTCGAGTGATTATTTTGGTAGTGAAAAATTAAAATGTTTTGAATTGTGATTAAAAGTACATAACTGAGAGTCAATTGAGTATTTACCTCAAGCTTTAGTGGACACTTTTCTCATCTTAAGTTTGATAGTTTCTGAAATTAGGGGTGGAAAAATCGTTTCGTTAAAATATGATGGGAAAATGATTTCGGCCCTTAATAAATTTCATCTAACGGGAACACATGGTGGGAAGCCGTTAATTTATAGAATAATGCTACAGTCATAAAAAATAGTGAATCAAATTCATGCATTGAATAATGTGACACAATCCTGATCGTCGATTAATATTAATTTATAATTAATCAACGACCAAGATTTTATCACGTCATTAAGTGCATGAATTTGGTGTGCTACTTTCGGTGACTAAATTTATAATTAATCAACGGTCAAGATTTCACTACGTCATTCGGTGTATGAATTCGATGTGCTATTTTCGGTGACTGTATTATTTTCCTAATTGATAATAATAATGGCGTTGGTCAAGGGTCAATCGGTCAATTAAATACGGTGATATGGGCGGCTGGTTCCCTCGAAAACTTGCGAGTGACCATGCGGCTGTGACTCTTACTCCTTCAACAACCCACTTGAAGCTTTTTAATTTCTCTATAAATAGAAATAAAAGAGAGAGAGAGAGATACAAAAGAAGCTTACACAATAACAATGAAGAAGATAATAGTTGTTGTGATGATTATTGTTTTCATCTTTTCCCATTTTGAGAGTGTCCAACCCTCCGCTGCCGACTGCTACGACGCTTGTTCCACCGCCTGTGTTCAAAAAGACTGTAAGTTTTATTATCTATTTTTTTGTAAAATTAAGATCTGAACTTGAACCTTTTCCCTTGTTGTTTGCAGCAAGGCTTATGCAGCGTTGTGACCGCAAGTGCCAGATTAAGTGCGATCCAGACTCATCCACGTAAGCTTTTATGTAATTTTAAATCAGTTGTTGAAGTCCAATTTTGACGGTGAGGTGAGTTAAAGAATCTTGTGTTGTGCAGTGTCAAAACTGGAAGGCCATAAACTGTAGCTTGAGACTGAAATTCTTCAACCATGGAATTGGAAGATGACAAGTGAAGAAGACATCATGCTGTATAATATTGGTGCTCTGTGGAATAAGATAACAAGTAATTTCTTAATTATGAGAAATTGTATTTAGCAATATTCTTGCTCAATATAATTCCAAATCTTAATCTCATTATGTCAGGATATTGATTTCTTTTTGTGAAGGGAATAATAATTTCCTCTCTTCTAATGTGATTTTTTGTCATTCTGAAAATACAGAGATAAAATAGAAAAAGAAAAAAAGAAATGTCAAATAAAGCCAAACTAAACAATGGAATTTGACTTCAAGCCTTAATCATGTTAAATAATCCATGTGTTGTTATTCTTTGTTATCACATCATTACTATTGCAAAGGCTTGGTCTCCTCGACTTGCTTTGGGGACTCCATCAACCAAGAAAACAATTGAAGACAAGATTTCATTAATACTTCTCTTCCTACTCTTACTCCTCATCGATAATAACACAAAATCCTGCGATTGAGTTTACTCGTTTCCAATTTGGGTATCTCTGCAATAACTATCGGAACAGTAGCTGATGCATGATATATAGTAAAAGCTTGACTAAAAGATATCCCTCATTCAAATATGGGGAAATCCCCAAATTCCATCAATAAACTTACCCCTACAATGAATGAAGCAACCACTAAACTGTTGAGATCTTGGGACAATATGTGTGCTTCACCTATATAAAGACCAGAAGAGGATTTTTGACAGCCAACATTACCAAAATCCCATGTCACTTTCTATTGCAAATATTGACTTCCCAAGCGATGCAAGAAGCTTTTTCACTCCCCAACCTTCACTAAAAGCGACAGCCATTTCTCTTTTTTCCAAGCTTCCTATCGGGACTTTACTCTTCAAACAATTAAGCCCTAATTTTAAAACCAGCACAGTCAACTATAACAATGCTATGTTACAGAACATTTCTAATTCATTTGCAACATTCTAGATGAGAAAAACCTGAGCATTCTGAAGTGCAGGTATAGAGATATTCTCACATGTATTCAACATGATGTTTATATAGATTGAAAGTATGCATAAACATCCTAAAAAGACATCTAAATTACGAAATGTTATGAATAATGAGGGTAAACCACCTCCTGAAAATCTTAGAAGCTAAGAAATACAACAATTATGACAGTATACAATACGAATTAAAGGAAGCTAAACAGTGTAAAACACCATGGATGAGCATTTTCATTGTCTTCCTATACAATAAATACCCCATCTAGAAAAATGATGTACCGTTTCTATATTGCAATCAGAACAGTATAATGTACATATCTAACTAATAAATAACAATTGATATTAAAAAAAAAAAAAAGCAATGCAGAATTGAATATATACAGTAAGAGTTTTCTCACTTTGATCAACTAATTTTGATGTACAACCATTGTATTTCTTTGCCAACTACACATCAAGAACCAGCAACAGTTTCTGTAAAATTTCTCCGCATAGGGCGAGACAACTTCTTTGCATATGAGGAATTCCACTCCCCACCATCCTGTGCATAATAATCCATGGGATAATCTCCGCCAAGAACTTCCTCTTTACAACATTTTTCATCCCCATTTGCACTCCCACAACACGAATCATCTTTACCACAACCTGAATTCACTAACAAGCTTCTTTCCCACCATCCGGGGATAACCCCGAGTGCAATCTCAGCTTCAAAGACAGTTAAAAGCGGCTTTCCAAAGGCATCACCCCAATCAATAGACAATCTAGGACAAGCTATTTGAATCCAAGCATCCACAGAGTCTTCGAACAAGGCAACCCTCCCTGGACTAATCTCCGACATCAAAACGACAACGTAATCAAACCCTTTCTCACCAATCCTCTTCTGCAACTTCTCCAAAATCCTTGGATTCCCTTGCCTCCCCAATGTCCCCAAAACAATGCCCCAACTTTTCACCTCCTTCGCCTTTTCAATTGCCCGTTTTCTCGTCTCTCTCATACCCTTGTGATCATACTCCTCCAGAAACAACTTCCCCATATAGGGATCATATCTAAATGCTTTAATCCTTGGATTCGCTATCATAAACGCCTCCAGATGGAAGCGACCGTCTGAGATAAACACCACAATGCATTCCAAATCCAATTCCGATTCAGGAACTGAAACTTTAGGGGCAGTACAACCTAGAACTTCACCAGCCGATAACGGTTTCGATTGCGGAATCATAACTGTAAATCCGTGTCTTTCTAGTTCTGATTTAGCAACCCTAATTGCCGACGCGAATTGTATTGTGCCTGCCAATATAATTTTAACGCCGTTAGGGTTATGGATGTTGAGTCTAACGGTGTCAATCAGATGGTTGACTTCGATTTTGATCTCGACGAACACGTAGAGGCAGGGGATTTTGGTATAATCAACGGGGACGAGGCAGCTGTGGCCGTAGTGGATTAGAAGATCCGCGTTTAACGCGGCAGCGGAGAGGTCATCAACGCAACACGCGCCGTAGGTGACGTCACCCAGAATGAAGCAGTGGGTGACGTCAGCAAAGGAAGTGAAGATGTCGGAGAGAATAAGAGAGTACATTAGTAAACCTTCTGGAAGCTGAAGAGCCACGCGCTTCGCTGCCGTGGAACGGACACGCCACACGCACTTGTGAATTTCGAAATTGTAGTTGTGAGGGAGGAGTGCGATGGCGGCATTTAGGGATTGATCGTTGAGGATGGAGTCTGGGATTTGGTTCTTCACGAACCGTTTCGGGATTGATCTGGGTTTCGAAACGATTTCAACAGATTGGGAACGTTGTCGATTGGTGCTGTTGCCAGAGGGATCCATTGAGCAATGATGAGGAATTCGAATCAAATTATTGATGATTGTCGGCAAAGACAAGTTCTGTGTTATTCAAATAAAATTTTAGGGTTTTGCATTGAAGAGGAAGGGCTGAGTAGGGTTTTCAGGATGGTTAATTACATTATAGTCCACCTCAACTCTTCAAGAATATCAAAACTAGGAATCAAGATACCATTACAGAGGGCAATTAACATTTTTACCCCTGAAACACTGCTACAAACTTACAAGAAAGGGATATCTTGGGTAAGGCGAGAATCAGATGGGAAATTTTGAAAATCTACCCCTGAAGATTTGTTTACACTTAATTTTAATGGAAAAAGTTTTTAACTTTTTAGATTACTATTCTATTCTAAATAGGATTTAAGCAAATAGGATGAGATTTGAGAACTAGTTTGATACATTTTTTAAAAATATTTTCTGAAAATATTTAGAGTATTTTGTAACCCCTTATATTTGTTAATTTAGCTAACCCCCCTCAAAAAAAAGTTTATAAATTAACAAAAACATTCACACCCATCCAACTAATTGTCGGTAGCCGGCTACCATCGCTAAACAGGGGTTGAAAGTCGTCAGAATTGCACACGATCGGCTGGATCTAACCGGTCGTACGCTAATCTGGTTGGAAATAACCAAATGTACAACAAAAAATCTGGCTAAACTTGGCTTGACAGCTAAATCAACGTACGACCGGCCAGATCCAGTTGGTCGTTCACCAATTCGATGATTTTCAGCCACCGTCCAACAGTGGTGGTCGACTGCCAACAATTAGTTGGATGGGTGAGGGTGTTTTTGTTCATTTATAAACTTTTATTGAGAAAAATAATGGTTAAATGTTTTGAGTTAAATAGAATATGATTGGATTTTGAATTGAATAGTCAATATTAAAACAAATATGCATTTCACTAAATTGAATAGGATAATAGAATAAGATATGATAGGGTTTGAAAAGGGTACCAAACAGGGGTTATTCATTAGTATAATTATTTAACATTTCTTTATTATAACTTAAATTGATTTACTTCATTGCACTCACAATGCTAATTCAACAAATCAACTAGTTGAATGGCACGTGTGTTGCTTAGGTAGCTTATAAAATTGGTTTTGACACCACTTTTATTTAAATAATTGAATGTTCAATTGGTTGATATCTACTATAGTGGTACATATATTGTATAGGCCGGAAATAATCTATTAAATCTCCTAATTATGTTAGTTACAAATTGTAGAATATACTGATATAATTTGGATATTAAACAATATAATGAGTATCCTAAGATTGACTAAAATAATAGATTAGAAAATATTTGTCATAGTATTTAATTTAATGTTCATTTAATAATTAAAGTAATAAATAATAAAAAATTAAGAATAGTAATTTCATATAAATATTACATGTCAATGTATACCCATTTAATCCAAATAAGTAATATTAAATTGAAATGTTATGTGAACCAGATAATTAATATGTTGAACCAACAATCTCATTCTATTGATACCTACGATAGATAGAAATTGATCAATTGAATCTCCTAATTATGTTAGTTACAAATTACAAAATATATTGACATAATTTGGATATTATACAATATAAATAGTATTCTAAGATTGACTAAAATAATATATTAGAAAATATTTGTCATATATTTAATTTAATGTTCAATTAATAATTAAAGTAATAAATAATTAAGAAATTAAGAATAATAATTTCATATGAATATTACATGTCAATGTATACCCATTTAATCCAAATAAGTAATATTAGATTGAAATGTTTTGTGAACCGAACAATTAATGTTAAACCAAGGCCTCTAGAAGCTTTGCTTTTAAATTGGGTTATTATACATTTAAGGTAAATATTAAATTGTAATTTTTTGTGAACCGGACCATTAATTTTGAACCAACAGTCCAACTGTTTTGATTGAAAATTGGGTTAATATTTAGTTAGTTTTTTTTTTTTTTTTTTTCAATTTTCCTTTCATCATTTTCATCTCCTCGTTTGCTTTGTTTTTTTGTATTGTCACCGTTTCGCTCGACTACGATTGTAGTGTTTGTTTGGAGGTTTCTTTCACTGTAGAAACAACATCTCTATAAATAATGTTTCTCAGAATACTTTCTTTCGTTTTTTTATTAGTTTCAATTCTTAAATGTGGTTTATGTGATATTGTAAGTTTTGTTTGATCGACATTGCATTTTGAGAGTGGGGATTAAATATTTGTTTGATGCTTTTATAGTTTTGGAAGATTGATTGTAGTCTTTTATATTTAGTAGCTGATAAAAGTTATGTTTTTTCTATGGACTGAATATTTAACCCCTTAATGTGTTTTCGTATTTTATATTTTTTTGAAGAATGCTTGAATGTGAAATTTTTGTTTTGTTGAAATTTGTTGTTAATATATTTCCGTTGTGTTCTTGTTTTGTTAATGTTGATAGAATGGAGAAGTCGAAANTCAACATTTACAAGACTTTTTTAAGACTGTCTTTATGAAGATGTTCAAGTTTTTATCATGTAGCTTCTGCAATAATTTCAAATCTCAAGACTCAAAAGTTTCGGCGCAGTCAAGATTTTTCTCCAACTAACTTTATCACTTGAAGGAAGCATCTCTGCAAAATATCAAGACTTCAAGACTTGTACTTGTCAGAACCAAAAGCAATTTGTCAAATTTATCTCTTCCAACATTAAAGACATCCATCAGACTTATCCTTTCCCAAAGTTTACAATTGTCAAGCTCCCCTGACAACAAGCAAGATTTTCAAGATATCTTTTTATGAGCCTTATCAGTTTGTCTGCCAATTTCAGAGCAGATCTATTTAGAGTAGTGAACCTAGGGAATTAAATGTCTTAAATCTTAATTGTGAGGACTTTATGATCACATATGGTGGCCATTCTAGAACTATCTGTAGCCACAATATTAATCTAACTAAGGACACAGATTATATGGTAAGGCTATCATAGTATTTAATGACTCTACAATCTTGCTTCCTTTCACTCCCTCCTTTTTCATCTAATTATGAGTGAAAAAATCATTTTACCCCTAATGAAGTTTTAAGGAGTTTTCTTCACATTTGTCTAAGGTAACCTCAAAGAAATCCAACTAAGGGTACTAGGGCGTAAATTAAATTACGTACCTTGATGTGGGTGTTACAATATATTAGAAAATATTTGTCATATATTTAATTTAATGTTCAATTAATAATTAAAGTAATAAATAATAAAGAAATTACGTATAGTAATTTCATATAAATATTACATGTCAATGTATACCTATTTAATCCAACTAAGTAATATTAGATTGAAATGTTTTGTGACCAGACAATTAATGTTAAACCAACGCCTTCAGAAGTTTTGCTTTTAAATTGGGTTATTATACATTTAAGGTTAATATTAAATTGTAATTTTTTGTGAACCAGACCATTATTTTTGAAACAACGGTCCGACCGTTTTGATTGAAAATTGGGTTACTATTAAGTTATGGTTTTTTTTTTTTTTTTTTTCATTTTCATCTCCTCGTTTGATTTGTTTTTTTGGTATTGCCGCTGTTTCGTTCAACTACGATTGTAGTGTTTGTTTGGAGGCTTCTTTCACTGCAGAAAAAACATCTCTATAAATAATATTTCTCTAAATACTTTCTTTTGGTTTTTTATCAGTTTCAATTCTTAAATGTGGTTTATGTGATATTGTAAGTTTTGTCTGATCAACATTGCATTTTGAGAGTGGGGATTAAGTATTTGTTTGGGCTTTTATAGTTTTGGAAGATTGATTGTAGTTTTTTATATTTAGTAGCTGATAAAAGTTATGTTTTTCCTATGGACTGAATTTTTAACCCCTTAATGTGTTTTCGTATTTTATATTTTTTGAAGAATGCTTGAATGTGAAATTTTTTTTTTCCTTGCAAGTGTTTGTTTTGTTGAAATTTGTTGTTAATATATTTCCGTTGTGTTCTTGTTTTGTTAATGTTGATAGAATGGAGAAGTCGAAAAAGAAAAGGAAGCGCCCTATTAATGTTACTGTCAGGCATTCTGTTCGATTCCAAGATGTAGATTTGCATACTCAGAATCAGGATATTCAACATGTGATTGATTCTATAGTTTTCAGTGAAAGTGATAAAGAGGATCAACCTCCAACATATGAGAATGTAGAGAGTTCTGAGCCAGTTAGGGCAGATAGAAATTTGGAAGACAAAGTTGACTATCTAATCCAATAAATAGAAACTCAAGAAACCAAATTTTTATCTCATGAGAACCCGTGTTTGTGTCATGCCAAGTACAAAAGCCTGTATTTTAGTTCTCAAAAACATGTATCTTTGGTGTGCTTGTATACGCCTTGTTTTTCCGAATGACTTCAAGTGTCGTATCTACTTAATTATGTTTTATGTGTGTTATTTTTTTTTCCTTAAAAACACATATTTAAATTTTAACATAGGAAAATCATCAGCTAGCTTTGAAGCTAGAGAATGCACTTGGCAAACTTGAAGCTGTATGTTCGTTAGACATTATTAATCATATATGCTATTCTATTACTATGATTTGTTTAATTATTTTTATAGGAAATTAATGTGTTTGTATTCTTGTTGTCTGCAAACTGTGTTTAAAACATATCCTTTGCACAACATATAATTGATATAATATAAAAATTATGTTTCCATGTTTAGCTATGGTAGATTGGACTTTGATTGTTTTCTCCTCCAAGTGGCACAGTGATAACTGATATGGTTCCTTCCTTTTTTTTTTTTTTTCTAAACATATGGGAAGTTGAAAGTTTTGTGAATATAAAAGAATATAACTCTTCAAAATGTGATATTCTAGTATCGTATTAAGTATTGAAGCATTATGTTCATTAGATATTATTAATCATATATGTTGTTTTATTACTCTGGTTTTTTTAATTATTTTCATAGGGAATTCATGTGTTTGCATTCTTGTAATACTTGTCTACCGATGTTTAATTGTTTATCAGATAAAAATAGTTTACTTTCATTTAATTTTTTATATGTTGACATATAACTTACAAATGTTTTATTTGATTGTAGAATGAGAAACATATTCAATCATATTCAAAATTCATGGACAAATGGAAGGATATGTTTTTGAGCTCAAATGTATCAAAAGCTGTTGAAAATGCAGTAAATATACCATGTCAAGCAAGACCTAGGAAAAAGCGTGGTCGCAAACCGAAATGTTTAATGACCTAGAAAAAGGAACTTGAGAAATAAACTCTTATGTAATTTGTAGTTGTAACAATTTGCTTTTTTTAATAGCACACACTGTTGAACATGATATTTTTTTTTTTTTTTTACTTATGAAGTAATCTTATTCAGCCACCAAATCTAATTTATCATGCTTAAACTTATTTTATAAGTGAGATATTTTTTATGGTAATTTTTGTTTTGTTATAAAAATCGTTTGAACTTTAAGGAAAGAGATATTTTGATCCTATCAGGACAATTGTACCAAGATATTTTTGTTTATGTAGTTATTCAATATCTTCTTGTTTGTGCAGTGCCTCTTGAAAGCATTTATGGTTGAAATCAACTGAGCAGTTTCAATTATTAGTTTGTTATTTCTTATGGAATAAATTGATGAAGTTTTAATTAGTGTTGTTGTATTAACTTTCGCTTTTATATGTTCATCACTTGTATTTTAAGTATTCAATTTTTCCTATAAAATATTAACAGTTATTTTACATTATGAATCGCACAGTAAAGAATATTTATCATAAGTGGTGTATTGAAACTTATGTAAAGCAATATACTATGAATCTTATTTCATGTATTTTATTCATAAAGAACTGTGTACATGAAGGTTGTTTATTTTTTTTTTTTGCTGACGGATTTCGAGCTCCACTTCCTTGGCAACAACTAGAAATTCGCGTCGAGTTAAATCAAAGATAATATCCATTGATGAATTCATTAATTCCAACAATCCATTGATAATATCTTTCAATTTTTCTCTAGCAATGTTTAGATTATACAGGTTGGTGCTAACATTTTTGTAACGCTCACATCGAGATATGTAACTTTACTTATGTCCTTTTACCTTTAGTTGATTTTTGTTAAAGTTATTTTGAAAAAAGTGTGAAGAAAATGCCTTAAAATTTTATTAGGGATAAAATGGTCTTTTCACTCATAATTAGTTGAAAAAATAGGGAGTGAAAAAAGATAGAATAACATGGAGAAGTTAATAAAAATAAAGGCATTTTGGTAATTGACTAAGGGACATAGATGGAATTTTATAGAAAGTGCAAGGGCAAAATGGGAAACTATAAATAGAGAAAGAACAAAGAGAGAAAGAATAGAGAAAGAACAGAGAGAGAGAGAGAAAGAACAGAGAAAAAGAACAGAAGGAAAAGCAGAGAAAGAACAGAGTGAAAAACAGATTAAGAGTAAAGAAAGAATAGAGAAGATTGGGGAAGTATGAAGTAAGAAAAGAAATTCAGAATTTAAGCAATGGAGAGAGCAGGGTAGCATAGCGGGTGTACTTACTGAGCAATTAGTGCTCACCCCGTTGTTTTTAATGTTTTTACAGGTAACAGGTGAGATGCTGTCACTTGTAACATCATGCAACGAAAGGGTTGGACAAAACTGTCGAGTTGCTATTTTGAGACTTTATTATATTATGTAAAAATTTGTATATAAAGAAAATTAAATATGGATCCTTAATTTTATACTCGTTTATATGTATATTTTCTTATATATATATATATATAGTGAGTTTTACTGTTATTTTACGAGTATGCTAGCTAGAAAGAGAGTCATTACAATTTTTTAGGATATCTTTGAAATCCACTTGTCTGTTTGACATTGCCGCTTCAACTGTAGAAAACAAACAATGAAATTTTATTAATTTTATTAAAGTTTTACATATACGAAGATCACAATAGATGTATAGAAATGAATATAACAGAAATGGTTAAATGTTAATTACCATATGTTCTGGCTTTTTTTTATTCTTGATTATCGAAAGTCAGTTTTTTGTTTGTCGTTCTGAAATGAATATGTGAAGGAAAAATAATTTTTGAAAGTGTTAAGACTTTATTTATGAATGCAATACAAATTTTTCTTTCTTATCCTTATATAGAAATAAATATCAAAGAATGATTTACATGACAATAGAATGCGAACAGACAAAATATGAACGGACAACTCTTCATAAGTGAACACACTTATTCAAGATGTTCAAAACAACTCTTCGGATAATGTGCAAGGGAAAAGTAATAGTTATTTATGTAATATAAAAGTAAAAAAAACATCAAAACAACACATGGTAATCTATGTGTTTTTAAATATATACAAATATTTAATGTGAACATCAAGTGTTTGTATTTATGTGAATGCTAAGGGATTAAACACATTTAATAAACTTTTGGATTCTCAATAATGTATAATCACTATTTAATATCATAATTATATATTTATGTCTATCTATTTTTCTATATTTAAGTTTTTTGTTTTTTTTAGTTTGTAAAAGAATATGTATACATGTTTATTCAATATAGATAATCATATGTAATTTCTTATTAATTATGAATTAGATATAAACATTATAGAATGTAAACTATAAAGAAATAATTGTAATAACTTGAATGATTTAACAATTGTTCAATACTTCAGACACAAAAATGTAACAAATTGCTGAACAATGATGTATTATGATGAAGTATTATTCTGTTTCATGTGCCAATTATATGATTGTTATAATTTTGCTGAACAATGTAATGTTTATGACACCAAGAAGCCTAACCATTTATTTTGTTATTTTTATTAGTCTTTTTTTTTTTTTAACTTAAAGTTTTGGTTCAACAACTTTTTTATTTCAACTAAACATTGTTTGACATGTTTTTTGAATAAACAATAGTAATTTAAATGAAAGTTTTTTTTAGACATTCTAACAACTTGAAGTCTCATTTTTTATGCAATATTATAATAATTAAGTACTTAATGTATTATATTAGTAAGGCCATTGTTTTTTACAGCGACGTTATGGTTCAGCATGTTACCTATTACAATTAACTATTGTTTGGAAAGTTTTTTTTTTTTTTAATATGTCATAGTAATGGTTATTGATGGATTTTTTTGTAATGGTTCATCGCATTTGTAATCGTTCATAACATTTCAATTGTTCAGCAACTGTGTTGTATTAGTGGGGATGTGAATTTTAACAGTACAAGTTACAATGGAATGAGTATTCATAATTATTTAAAGTTGTTGATGTATTAGTTAAGTTTCAAATATTTTTTTTTTTTTTTTTTTTTTTTTTTTTTTTTTGCATATTAGATGTTGTTCAGTGTGTGTCTTATAAAAATAATAAATTGTTCAGCATGCCTATTGAAAGTGTAATACTAATGGTGATTATTTGATTTCTTGTTATGATTCATAATATTTCAAATGGTTTAGGGTATTACAATTGTTCAGTCATTTGCTTGTATTATTGGGAATGTAAATGAGAAGTTTGACTAATAACTGGTATATGAATTTCAAGATATACAGTTGAAAATCAGTAATATGTTATTACAAATTGAATTTAACACGTACTATTTCATAATCTACAAAACATCTCCAAAGGTGATATTTTGTAGGGTTGTTGATCTATCTCAGTTCGTGTATAATATTTTGATCTTCTTTGTCGCAAATCCCTAATATTTTTCTTTTGATGAGAATTGTTGATCTTAGGGTCATGAATTTGAAATCTTCTTTGCAATTTCTCATTCTTTCGAAATAGTTTTGCTGTTTTGCCAATCTCATTAGAATTTGTATACCTTTAATTTCATAGGTGGTTAGTGGAGCAATTGCCAAGTGGTATAGTGCTTGTATGTTGTTTTTTTTTTTTTTTTTTTTTTGGCAAGCAGCAATGAGCATAGGTAATCCTGTTACAACTACTGCAATCAGCAATCAGCAATCAGCAATCAGCACTATTACTGGCGGTAGTCCATTTCTGTTTATATAACTTTTGAGTGATATTGAACAGTCGTTACATAAATTTTTGTCTTTTAGTATTTCCGTGAATTGATAGTTGTAATTTATATTTATTGAGCATTTAATAAGTTCATTTTGTGTTTTCATTAATCTACTTGTTTTAGTATATATTGTATAGAAGAATAGTAATCATACTATTTAATTAATTATAAATATTTTAAATTTATTCATTGAATATTAAGTGTCTTTTCATTCTTATTTTATACTAATTTTAAATTGTTATATATTTAATATTCTAATTGTATATATATAAATATTTAATGTGAATCTGAAATGTCTGTATTTATGTTGTTAAATACTTCCACCAAATATCAATATATATTGTTGTTAAAATGTGCATCAATACTATTAATTATCCATAGGAAAGATAAAAAAAATATATCAAATTTCATTGAAATACAATATTGTATTTATTATGTAATCAATGTATTAGATTAGTCAGAACCACTTTTAGTTTATTTTAAATTATTGTATGGTTACTTGTTTTTGACAATTCATAATTGTTATTATCATAAAGTTTGCCAATGATTATGATTGTACGTTTTTTTTTTAAATTAATTGCAGTAATTTTTTTGTTCTCCAATATTGGTAAAATTTTATTTTTATTATAATAAGTTTTACATTTAATTTTAATGTGCTCAGTCGTTTTGTTTTGTAAAATTTGTAAGCTTTTAAAACGTTGGCGTCTTGATTTGTAAAATTTAAAAATCACTAAAACGTTGTTTTAATGTGTTTATCATCTTTAAAATCAATTTGTGAATTTAGGCCATTGTTTATCGGTTTGTTTATTTTGCATCCTATTTTTTCCTGACTTTGTTAAGTATTAATCCCCTAACTTTTAAATCTCTCTCTCTCTCTCTCTCTCTCTCTCTATTGCATTGCATTGCATTGGGTCATCTTGCTCAAAACAAATTCGAAACGTTAAACATTTAATTCACAACGGTAAAGTTTATTTATTTATTTTTTCTTTATTTTGCTTTGCGTTTACACACAAAGTGTTTGACTAAATGTCCAAGACAAAATCAATTAGAAATTTTATGTTTTGAACATTTTGTAATCACTTTATAATCACATTTAAAAAGTTGTTTGTAATCTCTCACTAGACAAGTATTCATTGAGTATCCTATAAAGAGAATCCAGATAATTGCTAGCTTAAAAAGAGAGAATTGTTAGCTTAAAAAGAGTATTTGTCTAAAAATTTTATCCCTAATCTAGTTATAAAATAATATTACACAATGACTATTTCTCACATATATAAAAATAATAAGAATCATTTTCTAATGAACCGGAAAAAGTGAAGATGTTTTCTAAATATTATTACTACCAAAAATACATACATAAATCCACATTAATTCCTTCACTGAGACAGTGTGTGCAACCCTCTTGCCAGCTTGACGTCTCCCGATCGCTACAATCTAATACTTACAAAAATAAAGAAAGCAACGGGGTGAGCTATAAATACTCAGTAAGTAAATCAAACCTAACTGTGCTCATACTCCACTATTCTCGTTTTCACTGTACTGCTTCTAAATTTCTGCTTGCTTTCTCTCTTTATTCTCAGGTGTACTACTTAGGAGTCTTCTATTTTTTCTCAAATTTTTCTAAATCTAGTGCTATGCCATTCTTTATCATTTTATTTCTCTTCTGTGTTGGATTACATCTTTCTATTTCCTTCTCTACTCAACGAATCGCTAAGTTTCCTTGCTATTTATCATGTTTCTAATTTCTATTCTTTTCTAGCAGGTATCTAATTTCTGTTCTTTTCTCGTATATCTCTAATTTCTTTTCTATTCTTGTAGGCTTCTATTTTCTTTTCTTCTCCATTCTCATGGGCTTCTATTTTATTTTCTTGGCTAGTGAGACACACAATGATAAAATGAACTCTTTAACCTATGCATAAATGCATAAAATGCAATGCACATAAAATGTCTAATGCATATGCAAATGATCATGTTTGTATTCTTTCTGAAAATTCTTTTTGAAATTCTTTTCCTTTCTTTCTGAAATTCTTTCTGTTTTCTATTTCTTATTCTATTTTTCTTTCTTTTTCTGTATTCTGTTTTGGTTTGCCGATCGGACTAGGCTGAGGCATGGATTTGGAACCCTGGCCATGTAAGCATATTCTGAAATTCTTTATGGGTACAGTCCTCATCCACATGCACTTTTAGCGGACTGTACAATTCTGTTTTCTATTTTAAGGCTGCTCACTAATGGCAGCATGCATGTGGGAAACTTCTGCATCTCTGTCGCCACTAACTAATGCAGCGAATGCTCACAGGTTTCCTATCAGAACAGCCTTTTGAAAACATGCCCTGTAAATCTGAAAAATAAATAGCCAGACATTTTCCAATAATTTTAAAATTTCTGAAATACATGCTATGCTATGTCATGTATTTATATGATGTCTATGCATGATCCCAAAATACGTGTCTGACTCTGGCATGTATTCTATTAATTCTAAGGCTTTTATTTCTATATTTTTCTGGAAAGCCCAAAGTTCTATTCCAATAACACGCTTAACTTAAACATTTTCTATTTTATTCCTTATTTCTGAATTCTATGCATCGTGTGTACATACGTGATTCTATAATTTCTACATAATTATTGTAACACTTTCTCTCTAGCTAGTATACTCGGAAAATAACAGTAAAACTCACTAAATATATATAAGAAAATATACATATAGTTAAGGATAAAATAATGGGCCCATAATTAATTTTTCTTTATATACAAATCTTTACATAATATAATAAAGTCACAAAATAGTATCTCGACAGTGTCACCAAACCCTTCCACTTCTTGACGTTCCATGCAACCGCGTCTCACCTACTACTTGCAAAAACATTGAAAACAATGGGGTGAGCACTAATTGCTCAGTAAGTAAACCCGCTATGCTACTCTTCTCTCTTCGTTGCTTAAATTCTAAATTTCTTTCCTTACATCACACTTCTTTATTCTTCTTCTCTATTCTTCTTTGTTCTTTCTCTATTCTTCCTCTATTCTTTCTCTATTTTTCTCTGTTCTTTCTCAATTTCTAATTTCTCACTACTCATGATAACAGACATGGTATAATGCATAGGTATGATGCAAATGCACAAATGCATAGAATGTGCATTTTTTTTTTCTATTTTTCTTATTCTGTTTCTTTTTTGGTATTTCTTTCTAGTCTTTCTTTCTTTCTATTCTTTTTTTTTTTTTCTATTCTTTCTTTCTTTCTTTCTTTTCTATTCTTTCTATTCTTTCTTTCTTGCCGATTAGACTCGGTTGAGGCATGGATTTGGAACCCTAGCTGTGTGAGTGTATTCTCTAATTTTAGGTACAGTCCTCATCAATATGCACTTCTAACGGACTGTACAATTCTTCTTTCTGAATTCTAAGGCCGCTCACTAAAGGCAGTGTGCATGCGGGGCTATGTCACTCATGGGTTCCCCATTGCAACAACCTTCTCTTCTTTTATATTTTTACACTTCTTTAAATACAAATTCAGATTTGAATTTTTTTAATATTCTCATTTCTTTCTATTTTCTCTTTAATGTTCTTTAATGCTTTCTCATGCTCTAATGAGTATGTATGCATGTAGATGGGTTCATGCTTTTAATTCTTTCTAAATTCACATGTTTAGATGCAATAATGCAGTATGGAATGCAAACATGTCATTCTCTACCATCTACTAACTCATCTCAAAATAACACATAATCATACTCATACATGCACTTCTCTTTGACATTTCATCAAACAATTTATGTGCACATCCAAGCTCTAAATTAGCTACACTTCTTTTCTAAGCCACCAAAATTTGGAACAAAATCTGCCAAGATTAACGCCAAACCTGTCCAAATTGCACACTCCATAATTTCTACTCCAATTCTTCCATAATTCATCCAAACTCTCATCAAACATCAAATACACAAATGCTACTTCTCATGGATAAGTTCTAACCATCATTCAACATCAAATCCATCAACAATTCTTCATATAAAACACATATAAGCTTAAAAGAAATTCTCTACACCATATTGCTTCAATCATAACTGGGGTAGGATATACTTACCTTAGATGTGAGCAATCCAACACTTTAATAATCTTCTTTGATCCAACTCTCTTTCTCTTAAATCCTATGAACACAAATCATCAAAATTCAACACTTTAAAAATTAAAACTCACTTCTTAGTGCAAGGATCTTACCTAAGGATGCTTGGGATTGAAATTCTGCTAAAAATAACCCAAAATCTATGAATTTCCCTTGAAAAAGAATTGAAGAAATCGAGAGAGTTTGGGGATGAAGGTGGCGTGAAAATGGAGGAAGAATGGCTAGGGTTTCATTCTTCAACTCTTGATAGAAAATAATATTATTTATTAGTTTCCCATTTTACCATTGCACTTTCTATGAAATTCTATCTATGTCCCCTAGTCAATTACCATAATGCCCTCATTTTTATTGCATTCTCCATGAAATTCTATCTTTTTCACTCCCCACATTTTCAACTAATTATGAGTGAAAAGACCATTTTACCCTTGATGAAAGTTTAAGGGATTTTCTTCACACTTTTTCAAAATAACTTTAATAAAATTTAACTAAGGGTATTAGGGCATAAGTAAAGCTATGTACCTCGATGTGGGCATTACAATTATGTAATTCTTCAATTCTATTATGATATGTAAAATGTACACATACACAATGTTAGGAAACGATCATACATGGCAGCGAAAAACAAAAATTATTTACATCATAGATTGATCCTTAGAACCAAGATCAAGGCACAAATTTACAGTTTATACATAATATTAGAATCTGCAGATTTTCAGTTTAGAGTTTAAGAAATCATACGCACGTTTGGAGGCTCCTCCAACTTGTGTCTGAATGTATTTCGCTACCGACCCGAGAGTAGGATCGAACCAATGTAGTCCACACGAAGATAACCCCAAGGAACTAAAGAGGGATTTGCTAGATCCTCTTTAGCCTTTAAGAACCAAGAAGAAATCAAGCAAACTTTGATTTCAAGCAAAAATGCAAACCGGTGTGGAAGAGAGAATAAAGGGGCTGGAATTTTAGTCTAAATGATTGAATGAAAGAATCCATTTAATTCACAAAGTGTTGTACTTATATAGTGCACACTTTGCCCTATTCCATTATGGAATAGCCTTGGGCTCCAACCCAAGCACCCCTTGTATCCAAACAGCCCCATTTAGATATTTTTAATTTTAATCATCATTATCTCAATTAAATTCAATTAATATATATATAATATTAACATTTAACAATAATGATAATTTATTGAAATATATGCGAACACATATTTAAGCGTAATCTCACTTATTTAATTTTAATATCAAATTAAATAAAGGCTATGGCCTTAGCAAATTTAATTGCACAGTGAGATTACCAAAATACCTTTTTGCCTAAAAAGACGAAAATGCCCTTCTTATAAACTGGTTCTTAAATTATCTCTATGTGTGTGACCCGTATGCTCCTTATCATACCGGCAGTGTGTAGTATCGCGATTAACACCAATTAATCGTCTCACTGCACATAAACCAAGATTGGCCCCTAGCAAGGCATCATGGCCACCCGATAGATTCGGATTCAGCGAAGCAGCTACCTGTCAACGATATGGTTACCGTACAATCCAATCCTTTTATCAACCATTATCTCAACGAGATCGAGGCATAGAAATAGTGTCAACCTAAGTTACTCTCGATATGTATATATTCACTTACTAGACCAATGACCGAAATCATAATCTGGATAGAGCAATAACTCAATCCCACTGTGGCCACAATTTTAGTGTCATTGCCATTTACTGAATTATGCCGTGAGATAACTTCCCCCCATACCCAAAAGTGATGAATCCTCTGTCGATCCACCATAGTCTTGATACACTCCTTGATGCAACCAATCACTATCATATTGACAGCTCTGAATAGAACTATATTGGGCTAGTGTTAAACTGCACCAATCAATGCACAAGGCGCTCTGGTGATCTCAAGTCTAAGGATCACATGCACCACCATTCGTTAGATGATTTTTTCCATAGACACTGGGTTTACCATCCATATGGAATCCTCTAGTGGGTCAGTCTAATGAACTTGCCTATAGCAAGCACCTATGTGTTGCACCACGTTGTCACCAAACAACCTTGACAAGTGAGATCAGTCACTGCCTTTCGACAGGGTCGTTCAACACTATGATAGCCTTACCGTATTATTTGTGCCCTTATTTCAGAATAATACTAGGGCTACGAACGTTTCTAGAATGGCCACCATATGTGCTCATAGGGTTCTCACTATCAAAATTTGAAGCGCTTGATACCCTCGTCACGGTTCTACCATTCTAAGGACATATATCAATACATACAATGATGATTTACGCAATATAGAATAAAATGCCTTTTATTGATCAATGAACATTATTACAAAGAGTCAATTCTACAATAATTGATTGGCTCTAGGGCATCTACTCTAACACACAATTATATTATCTCTCACAAATTCTACTCTTCTATAATTCTATTAGTGAGATATTAAAATGGCACAATTCAACTAGGGAATGAATTCTACATGTTGGGCAATCTAATTTCTTCTATAAAAATCTATGCAACAACTTAGGTATTAAGTCTACTAACTTGCCCAATTATGCTACTAGATTTTCTCAAATTTATATATATATCACATAACCATGTCATTAAACTACTCTCTAATATTTTCTACTGTTACAAACATGCCTTGTACAACTTTCTAAATACAAATTTTAATGCCATAAATTTGCATTCTCTTAATATGATCATCAACTTTAATTGTTATACATGCCCTTCTTTCTTCTTTTCTTTTGGCTACATTCTATACATTAATCTATATTGCCATATTAATCATTGTAAATACAATCTAACATATGGCACAACATATATACTTTGGCTAAATTCTAATTTCTTTCTAACATTTTTAACTAAACTTTTGGCCAATGCAAAATATTCTCAAGATCTTCTAGCACAATTCTATAGCTTGTAATATATAATAAGGCATGAAAACTATACTCATGCCAATCAATTTCTAAAATGGTCATGTATTTAATACATAAACCAAACTTCTATTTCTTTGATGTTTCTTTTGATATCTATACTTGGGAAAACTTTTCTATTCTTTATACAATAAAATCACTTATTACATATTGTTTGTAACTAATCTCAAAACAAGAAACAACAATATACTCATTTGGCCCCATTATTTGGATGATCTTTCTAATTTTAAGCATACAAGCTTGACATTGTGGCATATTGTAATATTATAATACAATCACCCATCTTTTACTATCATCAATACTACACTATTGCAACAATTTAATATGCAATTCTTGCCATTGCTTTTCTAAAGTCATAGGTTTCAAAACTCATAAATCAATGACTACATACAATATGCTATTCAAACAAATGCTAAAAGTTCAAGCAACTTGAACCATGCATTAAAGGCCATTCATTTCATTAAATTAACATAACCAAGTGTTATTATAAATTTTGGCATAACAAAATGCACTCTTAAACACTTAAACTTATACTTGGTCAAGTCTAATACAACCTTTTAACATCGATTCTTTTTTTTCTCAAACAATATCTTCAACGATATTCAACAAATTTATGCATGCATTTCTTTTTGAATTTTCATCAAACAATTTTCATGCACATACAAGTACTTGGTTGGGTACACTTCCACATCTCTCCAAATACCTCAAAATTGGAACAAAACTCACCAAAAACTCAACTCTTAATCTGGCCAAAATCATCATTCCAACATTCTATCAATACTTCTTCCATATTTCATCTATAATTCACCAAATCATCACATACAAATGAACTACTCTTCATGGTTGAACTTCTACAAATCATTCAAGCATTTAAATGGCCAACAATTCTCACTATACATCATATACAACCATACAATAATCAACAATTACAATTATGGCTCAAAACAAGGCTTAAGTTTGATTCACTTACATTTTTCTTTCAAGAATCCTTTTCTTTGCTTCCTTTGCTCACTTTCTCCATTAATTCATGCTAAAGCACATAAATTCATGTGAATTCATACGTATAAAAAACAAATCACAAACTTTTGCTAAAATTCTTACCTTAGAAAGCCATAAAATGAACATATATTCACTTAGGCATGAATTCTCATATATTCTCTTGGAAGACTTTGAAGAAATGGAGGAGAAACGGAGGAAGAGGTGGCTGGCGTTTTGTGTGGCAAATGGTTAGGGTTTTGTTGATTGAGAGCTTACAATTATATATAATATATATTATATATATTATATATATATATAATATATATATATATTATATATATATATATATCCCATTTTGCCCTTGCACGTTTATGATAATTTCAGTTATGCCATATGTGCATTACCGATGTACCCTCACTTTCAATGGATTTAATACATGTTCTTGGTCATTTTCACTTCCCATCATAAACTCTAATTATGAGTGAAAATACCATTTTACCCTTATTCTTTAATTTCTTCCTATTACTTTACAAACACGTATTTATCTCGGCATGATATTACGTGTATTTTCCATAACCTTTCTACCACTATATTCTAATGGCTAGCACACTTAATACATTATATTTGTTATACTCACTTTTCACTTGAACTATGTGAAATGACCATTTTGCCCCTATTGAAACTTTTATGGAATTGCTCTATAAAACTAGTTAAATATATTCACTATGACTATAAAATAATCCCTACCATATTTTTGAATGTGGGTATTACATTGTTGTTTCCTATGTCATTTTAAATAAGTTGTCATTGATGTTAAATTTGGTTATAATATGTGTTGTTGTGGGTGAATTGTGACCTTTGTTAATGCAATGGCATCAAAATGTGTTGTTAGATTTGTTCTAAATTATCATTTTGGTAATCCTAGTATTTAGAATTGTTGTTCCTTGTTTTCATTTTGGGTATTGTTTTGTTGTATTTGCTATTGGTTGTGAGTTATTGGTTTATTTATAAATTGATGGAACGAATTATCATTGGAATTAATGGTTCATTATTTCCTGATAACTCATTTTATTGTTATTTTGTATCTAATGAAATGTTATTTTAAATTATGGATATGGCTCCTAAAAATTTGATGAAATTTGTGCATAGACTTGAATCTAAAGGAGGATCTAAGGGAGTAACAATCACTGGGTACAGGATGAAATTATGAAATCAATTATATAGTTGTGATTTACTTATATGAATGTCTAATCTTGCTACACCTCCTTCTGGTTCATGTTATGTTGAACTAATTGAAGAAGAAGTCAATGATACAGAAGAGCTTCCATTATGTAGATTGATCAAGCGCTAGAAAACATATCAACAAGAGAGTGTAGATTGGAAGCCTAGGCTTAATTTTAAAACTTTGTTTGCTAAAGATCTAGACAATTTAGCAAACAATGTGGGGAGACATGTATATTTTTTTACACTATTAACTTAAGAGTTTAATTTATAATCTATTTAACATTCTGATATTTTTTACCCTTGCATTTTTGGAATAAGGTTATGATAATTTGTTAGAAATTAGGGAGCGGTGGCTACCTTTGGAGACTATGATCTCAAATCTGGAGAAACAAAATGAACTTTTGATTTCTCAGAACCATAAATTTGAAGTGGAGAAGAAGGTTTTGAAAGAGACCTTAGGAAGGGATGAAGATGATTTGAGATGTTGTCAGGAGGCACTTAAAACTGTTGAACAATCCTTTGGAATTCAACAGCAAGAAAAAGAAGTACTCATAAAAGAAAAGAATGAATTGTCTGATGAGAATACAAAGATTCAATCTTTACTTGCCCAAGCTGAAAAAAAATAGGGATGAGGCTGCTAATTGTCTCATATAAGTTTGTGGCCACCTGAGAAGCTTGTGTGAAGGTATTAAAGTCAAAATATCCAAATGAAGGCTCCCAATTTTTAGAGGAACATGTGTTGAAGGAAGAGCATGTTCCTTCTACTGAAGTTGTGTTACTTGTGATGTTATTAAACCTTCATCTACATAATGTAATACAACTTGTACAAATGATAATACTATGTAAAACCGTTGTCTGAAATATTTGAACAACTTTTGGTATTAAAATTTTTGTACAATTACAGAATCACTACTCCTGGGTCTTCTTCTTGTTGGACCAATAAGATCTCAATCCCTTTTCCTGATAGTGCAATTTATAATTGTCCATGTGTAAATATATGATGTTTCATGTATAATCCTACTATTTTAAGTGATTGACCTTGGCTTTTGTTTATTGTCATGCAAAAGTCAACTGCAATTGGTAATTGCCTTCTCTTTAGCTTGAAGGGCCACTTCATATTTGTATTGGACATTATTATTCTTGGAATTACAACATTATCACCAACATTTAACCCAGCAATAATCTTTGCTTGTATGCACCACTTTCCTAGATAAGTTACAATTAATCTTGTCCCATTGCAAAGACAATCTACTTGATTCAAATTATGCAGTAACATAATTCCTATGCCCTTTTTTAATTGTAATTTATGTTTCAACATTCCGGAGCATATCAAAGTGTTAAGGAATTCAGTTGGATATAGGATGTCATTATCGTTTGAGATTCCTGCTGCTTTGCAAGTGCTGTCCGAACTGTAGTATGTCTTCCCTTCTAATGGTAGCTTCTGAATACTATACTCATTTAATTCATGTACTATATCATTTTTGAGTATCAATATTGCTCTCTCCCTAATATACTCAACATTTCTTATTTGATCACATAGATCTGGGAAAACAACATTCACAATTGTTTCTTCTAGGCTATAATATTGAGGAAGATTTAAATCATCAGGAATTTGTATGAAACTTTCATCTGTTGATATGCTTGTACCTTCTCCAATTTGAAGTAACCATATGTCAAAAGTAGACAACTCATCCAAATCTTCAATGCTTCCATAATTTTTCTTCAACCTCATATTTTATGTCAGTTTCAACACTGCGATATTTTCCCAAAGGTAAGACGAACATAAACATGCTTGCATTATATCATTTTTTTCCCCTTTGGTATAATAATAAAATTTGTCTAAAATCGCCACCAATAGCTACAGTCATACCTCCAAATATTTTATTAGCATTTGATGGATCTTTCAACGATCTGTCAAGAGCTTTAGAGCAATATCTATTTGCCATTAGTGCTTTATCCCAAATTATCAAAGATGTTTCAAAATCAGATTTGCCAATTGAGTTCCCTTTTTAATATCACATGTACGTTTGTCAGTGATATCTAAAGATATTCGAAAGTGTGAATGTGTTGTTCTTCCTCCTGGTAACAGCAATGCAACAATTTTACCTTCAGATCGTAATTTTGCTATTATTGTTGACCATGGGAATGTTTTGTTTGTCCCACCATGTCTGTAAACAAAAAAAGACGTTCCTTTTTTATTGTTAACTAAATCAATAATTGAATCATATATGTCTCTTTGCCTATTGTTGAGGCCACTGTATAAATTATCATGCAATGTTTTATTGCTATCAATATCATAACTCAACTCCTCAAGAATTAATTTATTTTGTGTACTTTCAAATCTAGAATGGTTTGAAATTTGGAATTCCATGGAAATCAACCATTGTTTTCCCTCCCTTTTAAACCAAATCTTCAATCTCAATCAATGCATGATTCTGTAGTTGTTCACTACTGAATTTCAATATTCTCATTCCCATTTTCTATTTGAGATTGTATGCAATATCTTCATATAGCCAATCTACATTTGTTTTCCATAAATATCCAAGACTGACAACTTCATTAAATAACAGAATAGTTACAAAGAGCTGTCGTAATTGATTTCCAAAAGCCCATACTAATGCTTTATCTAGGCGACCATTCCACTCTTTATCATCATCCAGCAAACCTAATACCAAACAATAAATCATTGACTACATGTTTTTCCAAGTGATTTGTCGTTATTCGGTCATGTTTGAAAAATAGTTCACCAACCGCTAATCCATACCAATGCCCTAGTGACATGACTATCATCGTCATCCGTACTTATATCAACTCATGATATCTTTCGGAAGCATCTGATATGCTTATTGTGCAATATAGTTGCCCAAATTATATTGCTTCCGTGGGAAACCCTTTTTGATAATTCATTTACCAACTAAATGAATCATCTGGACAATTCATATACATACTTTATTTTAAATGCACGACTGAATAAAGGAAGCAATTTATATATATGAATTGAAGAACTCTTTCTTCTATTATTTATGATATATAGATACAAGACAAAATGCTCTGAAACCGACAACATGAATGGTTTCTATGGCATACACTAATATACACTAACAGAGGCTCCTTCGAATATCTTTGATTTCAGACACAAACACTGTTCACGATTACTGTTCACTGCCTATTGTTCACATCTACTGTTCACGTGATTCTTTGCTAATCGATCCAATGTAGGATCGCATGCATAGAAGTCCACATGAAGATAATCCCCAGAACCCTTGATTATTTTGCTAGAACAATCAATGGCTTCAAGAATCAAGAAATAAGAACAAGAAAAGTTTTTTTCTTGCGAGAGAGAAAGAGATGGGGTGGCTAGGGCTTTAATTGAATGAATAATTCCTTCATGTTTTAATTTTAAGTTGCACTTATATAATGCAACAATTAAAACCCTATTCCACTTAGGAATAGCCATAGGCTTTAACCCTAACTCACCCTTGCAACCAAATACACCCTTTATGGTATTTTAATTAATTAATTATTATTATAATTACAATCAATTAATATATAATAATATATTAACAATTAATTAATAATAATAATTAATTTAAATATATACAGAGATATATATTTAAATATAATCTCACTAATTTAATTTTAATATTAAAATTAAGTACAGGCAACGACCTCAGCAAATTTAATTGCAATGTGAGATTACCAAATTACCCTTTCGTCCTAAAAGATGAAAATACCCTTCTCACAAATTGATTCTTAAATTATCTTCTAAGTGTGTGACCCGTAGGCTCCTTATCATATCGGTAGTGAGTAGTATCATGATTAACACCAATTAATCGTCTCACTACACACAAACCAAGATTGGCCCCTAGCAAGGCATCATGGCCACCCGATAGATTCGGATTCAGCAAAACCGCAGCCTGTCAATGGTATGGTTACCGTGCAATCAAATCCTTTCATCAACTGTTATCTTATCGAGACAAAGGTACAGAAACCTCAGATATCCTCGACATGTTTGTATTTAGTTACTAGACCAATGACAGGAATATTAAATTGGATTGAGCATCAACTCAATCTCACTGTGGCCACAGATTTAGTGTCATTGCCATTTACTGAATTACCCAGTGAGATGACTTCTCTCGTACCCAGGAGTGATGAATCCTTTGTCGATCCACCATAGTCTTGATACACTTCTCAATGTAGCCAATCACTACCGTATTGATAGCTCTAAATAGAACTATGTTGGGCTAGTGTCAAACTACTCCAATTGGTGCACAAGGCGCTCCAGTGATCTCAAGTCTAAGGATCACATGCACCACCATCCGTTAGAGGATTTATTCCATAGACACTGGGGTTACCATCCATATGGAATCCTCTGGTGGGTCTGTCCAGTGAACTTGCCTCTAGCAAGCACCCATACGTTGCACCAGGTTGTCGACAAACAACCTTGACAAGTGAGATCAGTCACTGCCTTTCGACAGGGTCATTCAACACTATGATAGCATTACCGTATTATCTGTGTCCTTGGTCAGAATACTACTAAGGCTACGGACGTTTCTAGAATGGCCACCATATGTGATCATAGGGTGCTCACTATCAAGATTTGAAATACTTGATACCCTCGTCATGGTTCTACCATCCTAAGGATATATATCAATACATATAATATGATTTACGTGATATAGTAGAATATGCCTTTTATTGATAAATAAACATCTATTACAGAGTCAATTTTACAATAATTGATTGGCTCTAGGGCAATTACTCTAACAATATGCACTTAGCATGGACGTCTGCCAGCATAGAATAGACACAGCTCAGAATCCCCCAGAGGGAATGGCCGCGATCTCGAAGGCAATCTTCAAATACGAGGCGTTGATACCTTTTCACCCCTTCATTAGGTTGATCCTCGATCACTTCAAGGTCGCATCGCTACAACTGACACCCAATGTGTATATGATGGTTGTTGCTATGTATATCGCATGTGGTGAGAATGGTCTCGACCAACTAACTGTGCTGGAGCTTGCACGCTCTTATTACCTAAACAAGAGCAAGGATAAAGACTCTTTTTACCTCTCAAAGAAATCTACGATCGAGGGAGGAATATTTGGTTACCCTAGTAATGTCGAGGCCTACGAAACCAAATTTTTCTTTTTTCAATATGATGGTGTCTGCTAGTTTAGGGAGCCGAGATTGTTTTCCCTTCTTTTACTTTGTGAATTTTTTCTTTTCCTTCAGTCTTTGCTTTCTAATGAACTTTTATGTCTCTTTGTATGAAGTAAGATGACCAGTTTGACAACTATGACTGATTTCAACTGAATCGTTGCATTCAGTAATCTGCTCGAGCAAAGTTGCAATGCAAGACTGCTCGTGACTACTGCTAACCTGAGGAAATATGGTTTCTTCAATCCCAAAGCATCTCTGGAACCCTTAGTTTGTAAGTGTCCGTGCACTTTAGAAGTTCTTTTGCATGAGTGATCTTTTTCGCTAACCATGCTTTTATGCAGCGACCATGCCACCCAAAGTTCTAAGACTGACGACAAGGACTAGGGGGTTCGTTTTTGCCTAGGTCACTCCGACTGAGCCAGTCGAGGCGATCCCTGGTGATACCCCTACAAGAAGGGTATAGATGGGTGTGCAAACACCTCAGAATGACAAGGGGAAACTTCTCGGCCTGTGGCTGCTCGCACCCCGAAGCAGAAAACCATGGGCTAGAAAACGGAGAAAAGAAAGCAGTTGTAGGCTGAAGAATCAGAGTTCGAACAAGAGGGCTTAGGGGTACAACCCGGGAGGTCGCAGCCTTACCAGGCCTTCCCCTCGGAGGCGACCCTAAGGCCCACACCTGGCATTTTGATAGTCCGAAAGTGCTCGTGCAGAGGATAGAGGGAGGCCGCAGTCGCCTGGAGGAGAGAGGGCAAAGAGCCGATTAGTGAGATGCCAATTCCGTCAAAGGTAGACACGCTTGTGTTGGACTCCATGGGACAAATTTTGGAATACTTGTAACCAGTGGTGTATACCCTATTGGAGTGCCAACTTGCTATGGCTTTTGAGGAGTTCGTGGCCCCTCGACCTACAGACGTGATGGCTACAATGCTCTAGTTACAAAGCCAAGTAAGGCAGCTCGTCCTCCTCAAGGATTTCATAATATCGGTTGGTTTTCATACCATTTATGTTTTTTAGAAAAATGGATTTTAACCCTTGTTTCCTTTCTCATGCAATCTCTGCTCACCCTGCACATGGCCCAACAAAAGACCGATCTGGACACTGTTAGGGGTCTCCACGAGTTAAAGGAAGAAAATGCGAGGCTGAAACAGGACGTCGCGACTCTAGACACAGAGGCAAAAGCATACCACATCTAGGTGAATCAATACTTGTTATAGAGGAACTCTGCCCTTCACACAGTAGAGTTCTAAAAGGCCGAGTTTGAGAAGAAGGGTGAAGAGATCACAGAGCTCCAGATGACAGTGGCCAAACTCACCAAAGAGTATGGTGAGAAAGAGCAGGAGTTGAAAGCAAACTCTGAACGGGCCATGAAGGTAGAGGAAGAAAGAGATTGGCTGTGGGAGAATACCGAGAAATAGAAGACAGCACTAGAGATAGACCTCAAGTTTTCCCAAAGGCAAGTCACTTCATTAACTGATTAAATGAAGTGGCAAAGCCTTGAAATTGAGAGGAAGGCCGTTGACTAGGCGATTCAGGCCATCTATATCTTACGACCAAGGAACTCGGGGATGGACCTTTCCGACCTCCCAATCAAATATCAGAACATCCTCACTTCCATGGCAGATGCCGATGATGACGTCGAGGAGGATGAGGGACAAGGGCCTCCTCCAGAGGATGATCTGTTAGAGTAGATGCCCTAGAGCCAATCAATTATTATAGAATTGACTCTTTGTAATAATGTTCATTACTCAATAATAAAAGGCATTTTATTCTATATCACGTAAATCATTATTATTGCAATATGTATTGATATATGTCCTTAGAATGGTAGAACCGTGACAAGGGTATCAAGTGTTTCAAATCTTGATAGTGAGAACCCTATGAGCACATATGGTGGCCATTCTAGAAACGTCCGTAGCCCCAGTATTATTCTGAACTAAGGGCACAGATAATACGGTAAGGCTATCATAGTGTTGAACGACCCTGTCGAAAGGCAGTGACTGATCTCACTTGTCAAGGTTGTTTGGTGACAACCTGGTGCAACACATGGGTGTTTGTTGTAGGCGATTACACCACAGCAAGTTCACTGGACTGACCCACCAGAGGATTCCATATGGATGGTAACCCCAGTGTCTATGGAACAAATCCTCTAACGAATGGTGGTGCATGTGATCCTTAGACTTGAGATCACCGGAGCGCCTTGTGCACCGATTGGTGTAGTTTGACACTAGCCTAACGCAGTTCTTTTCAGAGCTGTCAATACGGTGGTGATTGGCTGCATCAAGGAGTGTATCAAGACTATGGTGGATTGACAGAGGATTTATCACTCCCGGGTACGGGAGAAAGTTATCTCACGGCGCAATTCAGTATATGGCAATGACACTAAAACTGTGGCCACAGTGGGATTGAGTTGTTGCTCTATCCAGTTTATAATACGGGTCATTGGTCCAGAAACTGAATAAATAATATCGAGAGTAACCGAAGGTTGACACTATTTCTATGCCTTCGTCTCGTCGAGATAACGTATGATGAAAGGATCGAATTGTACGGTAACCATATCGTTGACAGGTAGCTACTTTGCTGAATCCGAATCTATCGGGTGGCCATGATGCCTTGCTAGGGGCCAATCTTGGTCTGTGTATTAGTGAGACGATTAATTGGTGTTAATCGTGATACTATACACTACCGGTATGATGAGGAGCCTATGGGTCACACACATAGAAGATAATTTAAGAGCCAAGAAGAAAGAAAGGCGTTTTCGTCTTTTTGGGTGAAAGGGTATTTTGGTAATTTCATAGTGCAATTAAATCTGCTGAGGTTGTAGCCTTTATTTAATTTGTTAGAAAAATTAAATAAGTGAAATTCCATTTAAATATGTGTTCGCATATATTTAAATAAATTATCATTATTGTTAAATGTTAATATAAATAAATATATATATATTAAATATATATTAATTGATTTTAATTGAGATAATGATGAATTAAATTAAAATATCTAATTGGGTGTTTGGCAAATTTGGGGGTGTTTGGGTTGGAGCCCAAGCCCATTCCATATGGAATAGGGCAACTAAAATAACACTATAAAAGAAAAGTTTTAGTTGAAAAATAGTACGTGTTTTATTATTCCATTTTTTTCATTGAAAGAGAAAACCTCCTGCCCCAACACACTCTCCCACGTCACTTTCACTGTTTGATTGAAAAATCAAACTTTTCCCTTTTGTTCTTTTTGATCTCTTAAGGCCAAATAGGATCTAGCAAATCCTTCCTTGGTTCTCGTTGATTATCTTCGTGTGGACCTCTATGGTTCGATCCTACACTTGGATCGGTAGCAAATACGTTCAGAGACAATATTGGTGGAGCCTCCAAACGTGGGTATGGTTTCTTAAACCTTGAACTGATTTTCTGCAGATTTGATTATCATATATAAACTGTAATTTTTGTACGGATCTTGGTTCTAAGGAACGATCCATAGAGTTTATGTTTTTGTTTTCCGCTGTGTAACTGGGTCGTTTACTAACAATGGTATCAGAGCCTCGGGTATCAAATTTTACAGTTTGTTGTATGATTTATAACATATATTTGGTTGATAACATGTTGTTTTTGAAAAATCTGCAAAATCTGTTTATGAATGAATGATTCAAATGATAAACTGGTTTAATAATGTGTTGATGAATGTTATATTGGTTGGTTAATATCCTGGTTGAACGTATGTGCATTTGATTTGATTTGGAATCGTGTTTATACACAAAAACTGCAAAAAATACGAACTGTACGAATTGGGGATTTCCAGGTCTCGCCGCAGCGAAGTGCCTCTGGAAAGTTTCGCTGCAGCGAAGATAAAACCTTTGCCGCGGCGAAGTTTGTGGTGGCGAAGTCATACAGTCAAACCTCACTGCAGCGAAGATAAAACCTTCGCCGCAGCGAAGTCTGTAACTTCCTCGCCGCGGAGAAGTCTGTAGCCTTCCCAAATTTTGTATTTTTCTACGAAGGGACTAATCTACAGTTTTTAATAACCTGTAAAGCCAATGTACATTCTGCACATTTAAGAGGGTAATTAATTAACTAACCCACCCAATTCAAAAATTGATTGTTTTTGAAATGTATGCTTTGTACTTGATTGTATATTGCATGGTGCCCGGTACATGAGCCTTCGACCTAAGGGTGAATGTTTTAAAATTATTTTGGGTATGTATGGCTGTAATATTTTTTAAAATAGGGCCTGCGTGTCCTGCCTTCTCTCCTATTCTTGATGTACATTCTTTTCTCATCTCATTCCCCTCTAATGTAAATCGAGGTTTCTAAATTTGTTGATGTAAAATTAGTTTAATATTAATTTTATTGTATATTTAGAATGATGTTTTTGTAATGTACTTGGAGTCGGAGCAAAAGACGAGGCAACCATACTTGAAGACTCAAGACATTTATTACAGGACCCCTAGGTGACCCACCGATTCCTCTAGGCTCGAGGAGATCAGTTCTAGTACGGCCATGTACTGGCATGTTTAATATTTTGTTTAGAATGCATGCTAAGGTTGAATGTTGAATAACATGCCAAACAATGTCATTCTAACAAAGATAATAATTTGATGAGACATTAAATATCAAACCCTCAATTAAAGTATATTAAGTCACGTGTGCCTTCCATCACCATGGTTTTAATCAAACCACTGTTCGTCGAAACCTTGTTCGCCAAAGTGAAGGGTACACTTCTACCAGTGGGAGGTTAAAATTCATTGGAGTTTTCCTTAATGGTGATGGGTCGACTTAAAATGACGGTTTTGCTTGTTCGCCAAAGCAAAGGTTGATAAATGCGTCATAGGCGTAGTAGAGTGTACACATATTATGTGTACGTGGTGACACGTAGTGTCCACTCTACTGATACTGAGAATCACACTTGAGGACAATGGTTGGTGCCATTGGATTGTGTGATTGACTTGTTAGCTTTTTCGCATTTGAGGTTGATAGTGGGAGCTATCAACTGGTGTGGATTAAGTTTGTTGGCCTACCTAATCAACTCATTTTGGCTTGTTCGCCAAAGCGAAGGTTTGAAATGGGCAGGATGGGATCTCGGTCTACTAGAAAAGCCAACGGGCTTTTCCAAGTTAATAGTGAGAGCTATTGACTTGAGTAAAATACTGGGAGCATCATTTAATAAAAGACCATATTAAATAATAATGAACTTTATAATAACTTTTATCTTTTCTGCAAATGTAGATTCACCAAAAATGAGCAATATGAACCTGCGACCGATAATCGAGAAAGAAAACAGGTTGGATGGATCCAATTTCTCAGACTGGTATCGTAATCTTCAGATTATACTCAAGTCAGAAAAGAAATTGTATATCCTTGAAAAGCCATACATGGCTGAGCCTAATCCTGATGCCACTTAGGAAGAAAAGGAAACTTATCAAAAGTTCCTTGATAATGCTGATGGCGTTCAATGCTTGATCTTAGCATCGATGACACTTATGCTACAAAAATAGCATGAGAATATGGATGCTTCTTCCATTATTCTACACCTCAAAGAGCTTTATGAAACAAATGCTCAACATGAGAGGTACAAGGTGTCGAAAGCACTGTTTGGGAGTCGTCTGACTGAGGGTGCCTAAGTTGGTGCTCATGTGCTCAAGATGATCGAGCACATAGAGAGGCTTGAGACTTTGGGATGTGGCTTGGATGCAGAATTACAAATGGATATAATTCTGCAATCCTTGCCTGACTCTTATGCTCCGTTCATAATGAATTTCAATATGAACACGATGGAGAAAACCCTGTCAAAACTTTTGAACATGCTGAGGATTGCGGAGCAGGACTTGAAAAAGTCCAAACCTGTTTTACTGGTTGATGCCAGTAAAGGTAAGGGTAAGGGTAAGGGTAAGGCCAAGGCCAAACCCAAACCCAAGCCCAAAGGATAGGTTGCTCTTGGTCCTGAGAGTGGCATAGGAAAGGGTAAGGTAGTCTGCTTCTTTTGTGGCAAGCCTGGCCACTAGATGAAACACTACAAGGCTTTCCTCGCAAGCAAGAAGAAGTCAGAGGCTACGACTTCAGGTATTTTCATGATTGAGATTAACTTCTCTCCCTCAACGTCTTGGGTCATGGACACAGGATGTGGTACTCACATTTGTACTGATGTGCAGGGACTAAGGTAGAGTAGAGTGCTCACCAAGGGAGAGGTGGACCTACGAGTTGGAAATGGAGCACATGTGGCTGCATTAGCTGTAAGGACTTATTGTTTATCTTTGCCTATGGGCTTATTGTTGGAACTACATAACTGTTATCACGTACCTTCTATTTCTAGAAATATTATTTCAGAATCCGTTTTGGATAATATGGGGTATCGTTTTGAGATATCTAATGGATTGTTGTCCTTTAGTTTGAATGGTATTCTATTTGGAATTGCAAGGTTATATAATGGATTATATGTTCTTAACTTAAACAATAAAGATATTCTCAACATTGAAACCAAGAAAGCTAAACATAGTGATCAAAACCAGAAATATCTCTGGCATTGTAGATTGTGTCATGTTAATAAGACCCGCATTGCAAAACTTCAAAGGGATGGAGTTTTGGCCCCTTTTGACTTCCAGTCATTTGATGTATGCAAGTCATGCCTGTTAGGCAAGATGACCAAGTCTCCTTTCACAGGACAAGGTGAAAGGGCTACTAAGCTGTTAGGCATCATCCATAGTGATGTATATGGTCCACTAAAAGTTGAAGCCAGAGGTGGATATTCATACTTCATCACATTTACTAATGATTTCAGTAGATATGGTTATGTCTACCTTATGAGACATAAATCTGAAGCCTTTGATAAATTCAAGGAATTCAGGAATGAAGTACAGAATTTTTTGTGCAAAATTATTAAAGCTCTTCGATCGGATCGAGGAGGTGAATACTTAAGCTCAGGGTTTTCAAAGTACCTGAAGGGATATGGGATAATATCACAACTCACCCCTCCTTATACACCACAACACAATGGAGTGTCAGAAAGGAGGAACAGGACCTTACTTGACATGGTTAGGTCTATGATGAGTTTTAGTGATTTACCTGCATCATTCTGGGGTTATGCCCTAGAGACTGCGACTCACGTTTTGAACCGTGTACCGTCAAAATCTGTAGATAAGACTCCATATGAGCTATGGAGTGGGCGAAAGACTAACTTGTCTTATCTAAGGATTTGGGGTTGCAAAGCTTATGTTAAGAAATTGACTTCGAACAAGTTGGGCCCAAAGTCCTATAAATGTATATTTGTGGGGTATCCAAAGGAGACCAAAGGATACTACTTCTACCACCCAGAAGAGCGCAAAATTTTTGTTGCTCGATCTGGTGTCTTCTTAGAAAATGAATATTTTCTAAGAAGTACTAGTGGGAGAAAAGTAGAACTCGATGAAGTTCTAAAACCACAACATATACTAGACGAAGGACAGGATGATGTGCCACAAGAAGTGGTTGAGCATCATGAGGAGGTTACTCCACAACTTGTGGATCAAAGTGAACCACCTTAGATAGCACAGGAGCTGCGTAGATCTGGGAGAGTACGCTATGAGCCCGAGAGATACGGTTATCTCGTGACTCAACATGGTGACGTACTAGTCTACCAAGACGATGAACCAAGAACCTACGAAGACGCTCTATCGGATCCAGATTCCGTTAAATGGTTTGAAGCCATGAAATCTGAGATGGACTATATGTACCAGAACCACCTGAAGGGGTAAAACCCATAGGGTGTAAATGGGTCTTCAAGAAGAAGATTGACATGGATGGCAACGTGCATACTTATAAGGCACGGCTGGTTGCCAAAGGTTTCAAACAAATTCATGGCATTGACTATAAAGAAACCTTTTCGCCGGTTGCCATGATTAAATCTATCCGGATTATGCTTGCAATTGCTGCATATCATGACTATGATATCTAGCAAATGGATGTCAAAACCGATTTCCTGAACGAAAACCTTGAGAAGGATGTGTATATGACACAACCTGATGGTTTCATTCTTGATAGTCAAGCTAATAAGGTATGCAAGTTGCAAAGATCCATTTATGGACTCAAGCAAGCTTCAAGGAGCTAGAACATTCGTTTTGATGAAGCCGTAAAAGAATTCGGTTTTATCAAGAATGAAGATGAGCCTTATGTTTACAAGAAAGTGAGTGGTATCACAGTAGCATTCCTAGTGTTGTATGTCGATGACATACTTCTGATCGGGAATGATATACCGAACTTGCAATCGATAAAGTCTTGGTTATCCAAGTGCTTCTCCATGAAGGACTTAGGGGAAGTAGCCTACATCCTTGGTATAAAGACCTATCGTGATAGATCGCGTAGGTTGCTTGGCCTAAGTCAGAGTGCATATATTGACAAAGTACTGAAACGATTCAGTATGAAAGAATCCAAGAAGGGATTTCTTCCGATGTCACATGGTGTTTATCTCTCTAAGGAATTATGTCCTAAAACACAAGATGAGAGAGATAGGAAGAAGAGTATCCCATATGCATCAGGAATTGGATCCATCATGTATGTCATGCTATGTACTCAGATTGATGTCTCATGTGCTTTGAGCACTTGTAGTCGATATCAATCAGATCCAGGCGAGCATCATTGGATGGCTGTCAAGAATATTCTTAAGTACCTGAAGAGGACTAAGGATATGTTCTTGGTTTATGGAGGGGAAGATGAGCTCACTGGGTTGTTTACTAACATGATCAACCGGAGGAATATGTCATAGAGGACCCAACAGCTGACCGAGTGGTCAGCGGCCAATTGGGGGATACCAAGGTCGCACCCGCAGAGCTTGATGGTGGACACCAGTGATCGCTTCTTCCTGCTTTTGCATAGCCTTGCTTTTAACTTTATTTTTGCATTTCTTAACTCTCTTTGTACTTGTCTCCATTACATATATATAAAAGAAATATTTTTTAGCCATTTGTGATAACACTTATAATTTTGGGTACTTCACAAGACTAACGTTACATATGCGAACAGGAAACTTGTAAAAACATTGCAACGAACAAGATTGTGCAAGACAAATTTGCTTAAGAGCGATCTTATTTACAAAGTTTACAAGGAAAATTTTTACAAGGAAATGAAAAATTAAGAGCGAGTTCAGAATTACTGGTAATACGGGCAAAGATGCTCAGCATTCCAAGCTCGCGGTACTTCGGAACTGTTAAGTCTTTTAAGGTGATACGTTCCTGGTAGTATTACCTTGGCGATGCGGTATGGGCCTTCCCAGTTAGGTCCTAATACCCCCGCGCTCAGTTCCCTTGTACCGAGAAGGACTTCTATCAAAACTAGGTCACCGACCTAAAAATCTCTTTTCCTAACCTTAAAGACGAAGAACCTTTTTGCACGCTGCTAGTAGAATGCTATCCTTAATCGAGCTTTACCACGGTGTTCTTCAACTAAGTCCAGACTTGCACGTAGAAGTGTTTCATTGTCTGTTTCATTAAACAGGTCTCTCTTAAGCAAACTAGTCCCTACTTCCACTGGAATCATAGCCTCAAAGCCATATGCTAGTGAGAAGGGCGTTTCTAAAGTAGAGGTTCTCGGAGTTGTTCTAAATGCCCATAGAAATTCTGGGAGGTCGTCGACCCAATTACCCTTGCAGTACCAAGCTCAGCTTTCAGAGTGTACTTAATGGTCTTGTCCTGACCATTAGCTTGCGGTCTTGCGACTGAGGTGAACTTTTTATGGATCCCTAGCTCATCGCAAAACTACTTGAATTCCTCATTGTCAAACTGCTTCCTATTATCAAAGATAATTGTATTAGGAATTACGTAGTGGCACACTATATTTTTGAAGACGAAGTCTTTGAGTTTCTTGGTAGTAATCGTGGCCAATGGTTCAACATCGGCCTAAAGTAATCTATCGCAACCACAGCATACTTGACCCCTCCCTTTTCGACTGGCACGAGCCCAATAAGATTAATTTCCCACATGGAGAATGGCCAAGGGCTAGTCATGGTTGTTAGCTTGTGGGAAGGAGCTCGCAGTATGGTCGCGAACCGTTGGCACTTGTCATACTTTTTTACAAAGTTGAAAGTGTCTTCCTGAAGTAAGGGCCAGTATTACCCTTGGCGGACAATTTTGTTGGCGAAGGATCACGCGGCAGTGTGATTACCACAGATCCCTTAATATATCTCCCTCATGACATAGTTTACTTCTTCATCAGTTACACATCGAAGCAGAGGGGCGCTAAACCCTCACTTGTACAACTGATCTCCTATGAGTGTGTAACGAGCAGCTCAAGTGCGCAAGATTTTTGCCACAGTCCTGTCATTAGGCAAAGTCCCATCTCGGAGATACTGAATAATTGGAGTCATCTAGGAAATTGACTCTGTCGTAGCCACGGCCTGCTCGGGCGAGCTGATACTAGGAATCTTTATGTATCAAACGGGAATATTTTTTGAGGCATCTGAGTCTAGCGACGAGGCTATTCTTGCCAAGGCATCTGCGACAGAGTTACTATCTCTAGGGATCTGTTTGATTGTTAAGTGCTTAAAAGACTCGAGTGTGGCATTAGCTTTCTTCAGATAACTGACCATGTTTTTGAAAGAATAGCATGCATGCATGAAGAGTGGTGGAAATGGAGAAGAAAGCATAAAAAATGGATTCAAGAAAACGGTTTTAAAAACAAAGCTTGAGAAGGAATTATACCTTCTCCGTTTCTTTGGATTGATGAAGATTAGCTTCAAAAGGATGAAACCTCCACACTTTAACACCACCTTGAGAGATTAGAGAGTGGCCGTGGGTTTGAGAGAGAGTTTTGGTTTGTGTTTTTGTGAACTAGTCAAGAATGAACAAAAATGCAACCTTTTGCACTTATATATACTTGGGCAATATTGCAATTATTTATTTTTCACTTCCAAGCCTAATAAAATCTTATTTTATAAAGGGACCCCACAAATTTAATATGCTACCCTTTGAATAATCAATATTATCAAGGGCCCATGTAAACTAAACTAGTTTACATTAATAACCCAAAAATTTACTCATTTTTACCCTTTAACTATTAAAATGTTATTTTTGTTCATCTCATTAATCTTAACACTTTAAGATATAATAATTAAATATAATTAATTATTGCTTGACCATTTTAACCCTTAAAATGTCACAAATGATTTCTATGTAACTATTACTATAGAAATCCCGTTATTACCCTCGGAAGGTGCTAGCCCTCTTCGGATAATCATTTCTCTCTCTCATCCTTCTCTAACTTCTCAAGGCTATTGGTGTGACCATGTAGGTCCACCGTGGATTAGCCGTGAGCCGGTTTTGGACGAATTAGGAAACCTGTCTGGAGGCCCAACGACTATGGTAAACATCTAGCAATGTGCCATAGTCCCTAAACCACGATGAAGAAATACTTCATCGAACCCATTTAAGATCATACGTACCATGCAGGTAAAGTTCCTCCATTGAGATATCCTAATCGAGTATGGATTCATGGAACGTCAAAATCCTAAACTCGATCTTCTACCGAATTGTCGATCAATATGTCTGGAACTTGTCATCACAAACTTACTTTTGTATGACTAATAATAGACTCTGGCCAGAGATTCAGTTTTCCGACATTTATCGATGTTCGTCTAGGAACTCGAATTCGGATGGAGTCAACGGTACTCCTGATCCTATATTTTCGAGTCAATGGATCCCCTCTTGACCATCGTCCGTTTCCGCATATGAACAACGCATGACCAAATAGGCTTTATTATATGAAACATGATTAGTCTCGTACTTATACACCGTATGAACCATACGCATCCATATCGGATCCGACTACAATATCTCAGGTCAAAGGACTACATCGTGCACTGATATAACCAAACGATAAATCATTGACTACATGCTTTTCCAAGTGATTTGTCGTTATTCGATCACGTTCGAAAAACAGTTCACCAACCATTAATCCATACCAATACCCCAGTGACATGACTATCATCGTCATCCATACTTATATCAACTCATGATATCTTTCGGAAACATCCGGTATGCCTACTGTGCAATATAGTTGCCCAAATTTATATTGCTTCCGTAGGGAACCCTTTTCGATAATTCATTTACCTATTAAATGAATCATCTGGACAATTCATATACATACTTTATTTTAAATTCATGACTGAATAAAGGAAGCAATTTACATATATGAATTGAAGAACTCTTTCTTCTATTATTTATGATATATATAGATACAAGACAAAATGCTCTGAAACCGACAACACGAACGGTTTCTAAGGCATACACTAATATACACTAACAGTTTTCTTCCTTGGCTTGATACCCAAGATCTGATTGACAACCAGCTGGGAGTCACTATGAATACTGATCGCGCTTGACCCCATTTCTTTTGCCAATCACAAGCCAGCGAGTAGCGCTTCATATTCAGTCTCGTTGTTGGTAGCTTGGAACCCAAATCGAAGAATTCCATGGATGCAAGTCCCTTCGGGACTAAGGAGAAAAAGAACTAACCTGGCTCTTTTCCTGTTCAAGGAACCATCGACATAGAGGCTCCAAGTTGATAAGTTTTGAACAATTTCCTAGGTGACTTTGCTTGCTCACTGCTCGGATTCTTGATTTGGTTGGTATGAGAACTTCGAAATGAAATTGGCAATAGTCTACCCTTTGATGGTTACTTTCAGTCTATAATGCAGATCGAACTGACTCAATTCCATTGCCCATTTGAGTAACTTATCCAAAGCCTCTGGCTTCTGAAGGACATGCCTGAGCGGATAGTTAGTCAAAACATGGATTGTTAGTCAAAACATGGATTGTGTAGGCATGGAAGTAGAGTCGCAGCTTTCTGGAGGCAATCAGCAGAGCATAAGCTAATCGCTCCATTTCTGGATATTGCATTTTGGCATCCAGCAGTCGCTTACTTGCGTAATATACTAGCCATTGGACTCTGCTTTCCTCCCGAATGAGAGCTGCGCTAACCACATACTGAGAGACCGACAGGTACGGGGAGAGGCTTAGATGGGAGAGGTGGTTTTCCGATGTGGTCTTTTATGCTCTGAAAAGCCTGCGCGCATTCTGGAGTCCATTTGAACTTTTTGTTAGCCCTAAGTATATTAAAAAATGGCAAGCAGCGATTTGTTGCCTTTGATATGAAGCGATTGAGAGCCGCTATTCTCCTATTTAGACTATGAACCTGTTTTTGGTTGGTCGGGTTTTTCATATTAAGGAGAACTTGGATCTTCTTGGGGTTGATTTCTATCCCCTCCTGGTTAAACATATACCCTAGGAACTTTCCTGAGGATACTCTGAATGAGCATTTGAGAGGATTGTGCTTTATTCTGTACCTGCGGAGTACGCTGAACATCTTAGCGAGATGTGCTATGTGATCTGAAGCGACATGCGACTTGACTAGCATGTCATCAATATAAACTTCCATTGATTTTCTGATTTGCTTGGAAAACATTCAGTTAACCAGCCACTGGTAAGTCGCCCCAGTGTTTTTTAAGCCGAAGGGCATGAGCTTGTAATAATAGAGCCCCCGATCTATAACAAACGAGGTATGCTCTTCGTCTGATGTGTACATCGAAAGCTGATTATATCCCAAGTAGGCATCCATAAAACTCAGCAGCTCATGTCCAGAGGTGGCATCGATGAGCTGGTAGATTCTTGGCAAGGGAAAACTGTCCTTCGAATAGGCTTTGTTGAGGTCAGTGAAGTCAACACAGGTTCATCGCTTGCCACTAAGCTTCTTTACCAAGACCGGATTTGTAACCCAGCTCGGGTAAAGCACCTCTCAAATGGACCCGTTCAGAAAGACCTTATCCACCTCAATTTTCAGGGCAGCATAGCGTTTAGGGTCCATTGCTCTTCTTTTCTGGCGAACTGGCTTGATTACACTGTCAATATTTAGTGCATGACATATTACATTTGGGCTGATCCTGATCATGTCAGCATGAGTCAATACGAACACGTCAACATTTTCTCTGAGGAAACTTGTCAAGTCTTTGGCGAACTGAGGGTTGAGATTACTCCCAATTCTCAACACTCAGGTTAGCTCATTTTGATCGACTGATACCTCAGATAAATCTTCAACTGGCCCACTGTGAGGGCACTTTGGATGCGATGATCCATGTTATCCTTTACCGGGCTTGGCTGTGGCTCAATCCTACTGATCGCCATTGCCTGTTCGAGGATGTCAACTGGCATTCCTCTTCCCTTGCACGCCATCTACACTACTCTTATGTAGTAGTTGCGAGATTCACGTTAAGATCCGTTTACTTCCCCTATCCCCGTCGGGGTGGGGAACTTCATTTTCAAATGGTAGATGGAGGTGGCTACCTTGAAATTTCTCAGTAGAGGTAGTCCTAGAATTCCATTAAAGGCGAACGGACAATCTACTACCAAAAATTCTGTTATTTTGGTCACTTCGTCAATTTCTCCCAACGTGACCGAGAGTGAGATCGTTCCCCTAGGAATCAGATGATCCCCGGTAAAACCATAAAGAGGGATGAAGGCAAGCTTCAAGTCTGCCTCGTCCAATTGCATTTTTTTGAAGGTTCATTGAAATAGGATATTCACAACGCTTCTATTGTCCACCAACATTTTGTGGACTTCGCACCGCCTATTTTAGGCACGATGACAAGAGCATCCTCATGGAGATGATGCAATCGCACTACATCTTTCTCAGAGAAGGTGATCCCCTCCTCCCTGCAAACCTTAGCGGGTCACGTCGCTATGCTCATTACACTCATGGGGTCATGACGAGCTTCTCGAGCATACCTCTTCTAGGTACCTTGAGAATTCCCCGAGAGGTGTGGTCCTCCAAAGATGATCCCTACACAATAAAGTCCCTTGCAACCACAACACTTCTTCCCTGGTTCCTCTTGATCTTTCTCCCGAATGGGAGTCAGGCCATCAACATATTCTTTAAAGTGCCCCTACTTGATGAGGTCTTCGATTGCCTGTTTCAGAGCCCGACACTCATCGATGTGATACCCATTATCCCTATGATAGCAACAATACTCTTTATTGTTTCTAGCTGAGAGGGGATTCTTCATGGGCTTTGGCTCTCCGAGCAAGCTGGCTTCCTCTGATTTATCTAGAATGGCCGATATTGAGGCATTCAGAGCAGTGTATTGATTCTTGTTGCAATCGCAACGAGGAACTAGGGCATAAGATTTCTTGGGCTCAAACCGCTGCTTCTTTCCTTTATGTTGATCGTCATTAGCCCATTTACGATCAGTCCTCCTATTCTCCCCCCGGTTGGGAGCACTGCTCGAGGGACCGGGGTCGTGGCAATTGAAAGCGGCCACGAAATTTTCAATTTAGACGTATTTTTCAGTGAGGTTGTGGAAGCGAGTGAGGGAAACATCGTCCTTGGATTGTAGTTCCTTCCACAAATCTGTCTACAGGTGAACTCTCGCGAAAATGAGAGTCCGAACAGACTCTTTGGAACAAATCTGTTTGCAGGTGAACTCCCATGAAAATGATAGTCCGAACGGACTCTTCGGAATCTATCTGCGTAAGATTGGAGGGATTCATCCCTCTCCTGCCGTATGTTGCTCAAGTAGCTCAACGGCATTAAGAACTTCCTGTTTGCATGGAAGTGTCTTAGGAACGACAAGCTCATTTGAGGCCATGAGTAAACTGATCCCGCGGGAAGCGACCTGAACCAGCGCTTGGCATGGGCAATCAGGGTTACTACTAAGCAACGACATTTGGCCAAGTCGAAGACTTGGTAGAGTTCCATGAGGTTATTGAACTCGTACAGGTGATCCTATCGGTCTGAATTCCCATCGAATGCCTGTATGTCGGGCATTCTGAATCGCGTGGGAGAGGAGTAGCTAAAACAGTTAGAAAAAAAAAAGAGACGCCTCTGCGACCTTCCCACGCTCATTTTGCTGAGCCTTAAGCTAATCTAACGCTCGTTGTAGTTCCTCAATCTGAGGCAGCTTGGGGATCACTTTCCGCAACGTGGGTTCGACCCTCACTGTTGCAGTTGAGGAAAAAGCGCAAATTGGGCTCTTCCTCAACTTGGCCGAAAGCTTCGATTAACCTTGACACACGCTGGCTGCAGCCATGTGATGGCATTGAGTGATTCGAGGAATTTTCCAATCTCTGTGGTGGTCCGAACCAACCCACGGATGATGGGGATTTCCCACATGATAATGGTCGAGGTCGTCATTTCGGAGATATTGGGAATCTCCCCGCCTTGCACTTTTGTGGGAGTGCCCATATGATGTGGCGTGGGATGGCTCATGCTGTGACATGTGGCTGAGTCTTAGTGCCACTTTTATTTTACGATCGGTGTTCGTTGGTCCCTCGGAGCCCTCTATCCATTGTTCGCCACTTGTTTTCCCCTTCTTTGGCGCACTACAGTGTGCGCGATGCAGGCTTTTGCCCTTTTTCACGCTTTCGCACGACTTGTAGACGTTTTTGGCGGTGGCACCACCTCATTGGATTCTGGTGGCACGACCCGATCCAAACGGTCTAGCCTTTGGCTAACCATTTGGACAGTATTATTGAACCTCTCCAGGTAACTCATGACGGCTGGGTCGAGCCGCGAGCTTGAATGAATTTCCGCCATGATACTGTATTGGACTAGCGGCACTTCGGGAGAAGTGTCCTCTTGTACCTGGGGGATTTCCTCATTGTCATAGTTAGTTTGCTCAGGTTCAAAACTGCGAGCCACTTGCTGATTGGTAGGACCGATTAGCAAAAGATTTCTGATAAAGAACAGATACTAAATTAGGCCCTCCTTCTAGCACTAAACTGTTGATGCTTGATTTTGACGAGGTATGCTCCTCATCGGGTGTGTACATCAAGATCTGATTATACCCCGAATAGGCAGCCATGAAGCTTAACGGCTCGTGCCTAGAGGTGGCATCAATGAGCTGATTGATTTTAGACAAAGGAAAATGGTCTTTCAGACAAGCTTTGTTGAGATCCATGAAATCCACACATGTTCGCCACTTGCCATTGGGTTTCTCCACCAAAATAGGATTGGCGACCCAACTCGGGTAATAAGCCTCCCAAATGAACCCGATTGAGAGGAGCTTATCCACCTCAACTTTAAGAGCATTATAGCACTCTAGGTCCATGGCTCTTCTCTTCTGGCGAACTAGCCTGATCTCACCATCGATGTTAAGTGCATGACATATTACATTTGGGCTGATCCCGACCATGTCACATGAGTCCATGCAAAAACATTAATATTCTGCCTGAGGAAGCTCATTAGATTAGTAGCAAGCTAAGGGCTGAGATTGCTTCCAATTCTCAACACACTAGTTAGCTCATTCTGGTCAACTGATACCTTAGATAGAGTCTTAACATGACCACTATGGGAATACTCCTCTTGAACACAAGGATCTATATTATCTTCTGCTATACCTAGCTGTGGTTTGATTCTGCTGATCATCATAGCTTGCTCTGGAATGCCCACTGGCTTCCTTTTCCCTTTGCATGTCATCTGTACTGCTCATACATAACAGTCACAAGATTCACACTAAGACCCTTTGACCTCCCCGTACCCCGTTGGAGTGGGAAATTTCATCTTCAAATGATAGATAGAGGTGACAGCTTTGAAGTTCCTATAAGTAAACGGCCTAGTTACGCAGCAGAAAAACAAAACATAAACTCTATGATCGTTCCTTAGAACCAAGATCCGGGTACAAAAATCACAGTTTACATAAAATAATCAAATCTGCAGAAAATCAGTTCAAGGTTTAAGAAACCATACCCATGTTTGGAGACTCCACTAATATTGTCTCTGAACGTGTTTGCTACCGATCCAAGTATAGGATCGAATCGTAGAGGTCCACACGAAGACAATCAACAAGAACCAAAGAGGGATTTGCTAGACCCTCCTTGGCCTTAAGAAATCAAGAAGAAAAATTGGATTTTGGCACACAACCAAAAGTGGCGTGGGAGAGGAAATGGGACTGCTGTGTTTTTGGTTTTACAATGAAAAATGAGCTAAAAAAAATGTTATGTTTTACAAATAAACATTTTCTTTTATAGTAAAACCTTAATACCCTATTCCCACATGGGATGGGCTTGGGCTCCAACCCAAACACCCCATGTTGCCAAACACTCCCAAATTAGATATTTTATTTATTTCATCATTATTTCAATTAAACTCAATTAATATATATTTATATTTAATATATATATATCAACATTTAACAATAATGATAATTTATTTAAATATATGTGAACACATATTTAAACAAAATTTCACTTATTTAATTTTTCTAACAAATTAAATAAAAGGCTACGACCTCAACAAATTTAATTGCACTGTGAAATTACCAAAATACCCTTTCACCCAAAAAGACGAAAACGCCCTTCTTTCTTCTTGGCTCTTAAATTATCTTCTATGTGTGTGACCTATAGGCTCCTCATCATACCGGTAGTGTATAGTATCACACACACCAATTAATCATCTCACTAATACACAGACCAAGATTGGCCCCTAGCAAGGCATCATGGCCACCCGATAGATTCGGATTCAGCAAAGTAGCTACCTGTCAACGATATGGTTACTGTACAATTCGATCCTTTCATCATTCGTTATCTCTACAAGACGAAGGCATAGAAATAGTGTCAACCTTCGATGACTCTCAATATTATGTATTCAGTTTCTGGGCCAATGACCCGTATTATAAACTGGATAGAGCAACAACTCAATCCCACTGTGGCCACAGTTTTAGTGTCATTGCCATCTACTGAATTGCGCCGTGAGATAACTTCTCTCGTACCCGGAAGTGATGAATCCTCTGTCAATCCACCATAGTCTGGATACACTCCTTGATACAGCCAATCACCACCGTACTGACAGCTCTGAATAGAACTGCGTTAGGCTAGTGTCAAACTGTACCAATCGGTGCACAAGGTGCTCCGATGATCTCAAGTCTAAGGATCACATGCACCACCATTCGTTAGAGGATTTGTTCCATAGACACTGGGGTTACCATCCATATGGAATCATCTGGTAGGTCAATCTAGTGAACTTGTTGCGGTATATCCGCCTACAACAAGCACCCATGTGTTGCACCAGGTTGTCACCAAACAACCTTGACAAGTGAGATCAGTCACTTCCTTTCGACAGGGTCGTTCAACACTATGATATTTTTTTCGTATTATTTGTGTCCTTACTTCAGAATAATACTTTGGCTACGTACTTTTCTAGAATGGCCACCATATTTGCTCATAGGGTTCTCACTATCAAGATTTGAAACACTTGATACCCTTGTCACGGTTCTACCATTCTAAGGACATATATTAATACATATTGCAATAATAATGATTTACGCGATATAGAATAAAATACCTTTTATTATTGATTAATGAACATTATTACAAAGAGTCAATTCTACAATAATTGATTGGCTCTAGGACATCTACTCTAACAGTTCCTGAGCAGAGGTTGTCCCAATATGCCATTGAAAACAGATGGACAGTTTACCACTAGAAATTCTATCTTCTTGGTCACTTCGTGGGTCTCACCCAAAGTGACAGGAAGTGCAATCTTTCCCTTGGGAGTCAGATGATCCCTTGTAAAGCCATAGAAAGGGATAGAGGCAAGCTTCAGATCTTCCTCTTCCAATTGAATTTCCTCGAATGCTCGCTGAAATAAAATGTTTACAGCGCTCCCATAATCCACTAACATTTGTGGACTTCGCATCGACCTATTTCAGCCGTGACAACGAGTGCATCCTCATGAGGATGATACAATAGTACCACGTCTTCCTTTGAGAATGTAATTTCCTCCTATTTGCACACCTTAGCAGGTCGTTGTACCGTGTTTAACACACTCACAAGGTCATGACGAGCTTCCCAAGCATACTTCTCCTAAGCAACTCGAGAATTCCCCGCGAGGTGCGACCTTCCAAATATAATTCAGACGAGATGGAGGCCCTTGCGACTGTGGTGCTTCTTCCCATCTTCCTCTTGATCCTTTTCCCAAACAAGAGCTGGACTATTAACATACTCCTTAAAGTGCCCATTTTTAATGACGTCTTCAATAGCCTGCCTAAGAGCTTGGCATTCATCGGTATGGTGCCCATTGTCCCAATGGTAATGGCAATATTTTTTGTTGTTTTTTTATTAAAGAGGGATTTTTCATGGGCTCTAGCTCTTCGAGCATATTAGCTTCTTCTGATTTATCCAAGATAGCTGATACCAATGCATTCAATGGAGTGTACTAATTCTTATCGCAATCGCAATGAGGAACTTGGGTATAAGATTTATTGGGCTCAAACCACTGTTTCTTTCCCTTTCTTTGATCGTCATTAGCCCACTTATGATCAGGCCTTCTACTACTCTCTCCCTGGTTTTCCTCCCTCCGATTGGGAGTGCTAGTCGAAGGACCGGGGTCATGGCAATTCAAGGCAGCCAATGAATTTTCAATTCTGAGATATTTCTCAGTGAGATTGTAAAAACGGGTGAGGAAAATATCATCCTCAGATTGCAGTTTCTTCCATAGGTCAGTTTGCGGGCAGACTCCCGTAATAATAAGAGTTTAAACTGAATCTTTGAGTGTATTAGCCACCTTATGAAGCTCCCTATAGAACCTGTCGATAAAGATTGGAGGGACTCATTCCACTCTTGCCGTATGTTGCTCAAATAGCTCAACGGCCTTGAGAACTTCCTATTAGCCTGGAAGTGTCTCAAAAATAGCAAACTCACCTACTGCCATGAGTTGATAGATCCTGACGGACGCGATCTAAACCAGTGCTTAGCATGGGCAGTCAGGGTCACTGCTAAGCAGCGACAATTCGCTAAGTTGGAAACTTGGTTAAACTCCATGAGGTCGTTAAACTCATAGAGATGATCTTGCGGATCAGAATTCCTATTGAATGATCGCATGTCGGGCATTCTAAATCCCGACGGGAGAGGAACAATCAAGATTGCTGGAGAAAAGGGAGACGCCTCAACAACTTGCCCTCACTCATCCTGATGAACTTTGAGTTGATCCAAAGCTCGTTGTAACTCCTCAATCTGAGGAAGCAAAGCCACTTGAGGATCACTTTCCACAATGTGGGTTCGCTCCCCATAATTCTGATTGAGGAAAGACCGTAGATCAAACTCTTCCTCCCCTTTGTCGGAGCCTTCGGCATACCTTGACACATGCTGGCTGGAGCCATGTAAAGGCACTGAATGGCTAGGGGAGTTATCCCAACCTCGAAGGTGGTCAAAACTGACCCACGTCTGGTGGGTATTTCCCTTATGGTGATGGTCGGAACCATCATTCCACCGATAGTAGGAATCTCCATGCCACGCACCCCACCCATGCGATGTGGCGTGAGACAACTCATGATGTGACATACCACCAAGTCGCAAAGCTACAAGTATTCTACCTGTTTCACGAGGGATTTCCTCGTTGTTGGTGCTAGTTCGCTCGGTTTCAAAACCACGAGTCATTTGTTCACAAGTAGAACTAATTGATCAAATGTTATAAATGAAGAGTGAATATGAAATTAGCCCTCCTTCTAGCGCCAACTGTTGATGCTCGATTTTGACACCAACGACTCACACATGTAAAGTGATAAACTGTTTTTAGAAATTATACGTGAATGATTATGATCAGATACAAAGGCTGAATAATAAATGAGATATATGGTTTTTAAAGTAGTTCGGATGCCTAAAACGAATCTACGTCCACTATTTCTTTTATATATGAGAGATTACAAGAGGTCGCATATAACAAACAGTGAGCAGAGATACAACAACTAAGTATTTAGAGAGGATATCAAGTCGATCTCTTTCTCGTAGGTTATCTTTGCTCTGAAAATAGTGATTACAATTAGATTGCAGGTTCAGTATCAGAATCCCGAAAATAAGAAGGGGAATCCTATATTTATAGTAAAGAAATTCAAGGTAATGAGCACAAATCTGCAAGTAGGTAAGTGTCGTGCAAGTCCTTCCTTGCCTCCGATTAGCTGATAACTTAGAAAATATCCTCAAATTACCTGGGGCTTAGACAGGTGTGCGGCCCTCAATCACTTATAGACACAACCTGAATCTACCAAGTTGATGATAACCATATTCTTTTTGTCATGGAGCGACGTGGTAACTCCTAGGCAGCACAAAGTCTTCCTGAACTCTAATTGGTACTTACTGACATAGGCTAACGTCAGCCCTGATTTTTTTGGCATAACAAAATCAAAATAAAATATATATTTTGACATGAAATGGATATATCTATATATCTCTGGATTTATATTTATGAAATGATAAAATATGACAAAATTATAATAAAAAGTGTTTCACGTATGAACTGGATGAATTACTTCACATAAAATTACCCATTAAATACTAAAAGGTGTTATTCATGTTCGAACAAGTTTCAACATACCATTATGTATCTTGTTAATAGGCCAAATATGTAGTAGCGTTTAGTTAATGCTCACAAGGGTTGACCATCGTTGTTATTTAAATACGTACTACTGATGTTGCTTTTATTAGGTTGAAATCAAAACAATAATGAAGAGTATTCCCCCTATTTGTTTAACTTTTCCAATCATATTCTATTCTATTATCCTATCCTAAAAAATAAAAAACATGTTTGTTTGTTGCTTTTATTAGGATGAAATCAAAACAATAATGAAGAGTATTCCCCCTGTTTGTTTAACTTTTCCAATCATATTCTATTTTATTATCCTATCCTAAAAAATAAAAAACGTGTTTGTTTTAATATTGTCCAAAATCCATTTCTATTCTATTTAACTCAAAACATTTAATAATTACATTTCTCAATAAAAGTTTATAAATTAACAAAAACACCTCCACCCATCCAAGCAACAGTTGCTCACCAAAAATTGTCTTCGCTGCTAGAACGACATACGATCGGCTGGATCTGGCTGGGTGTACGTTAATTTGGCTATTTCTGGCTAGATCTATGACCAAATATTTGACCGTTGACGACGGCCATATCTTGGACGTCATTGACGACCAAACAATGGCTAAGATATGGTTGTCGTCAACGGCCAAATCTTTAGTCGTAAATCTAGTCGTCAACAGCTAGATTGGCACACAATCGACCAAATCTACTTGGTCGTGAATCATTCCGATGACTTCCAGCTACCATCCGACGATGGTTGCTAGCTGCCGGCAATCAGTTAGGTGCGTAGGAATGTTTTTGTTAATTTATAAACTTTTATTATTGGATGGGATTTGTTTATCTAAATTAACAAATATAAGGGGTTAAAAATAATCTAAATATTTTCATAAAATGTTTTCCAAAAATATACCAAACATATTCTCATTATCCTATCTTATGATTAAATTATATCCTATCCTATTCAAAATATTATTAAAAAAAGTATATCAAACGGAGCCAATTATCTAATTTATGGTCTCATCAAGTCTTATTTTATCTAGATAAAGATTAATACAAAAACTACTCTTTTAGTATCACGTTTCTCAAAACATAATGATAGATTAGAGATGAGTAAGATCAAGTTCACTTAAATTGCCTAATGCCTACTTTAACTAATTATTTTGTAATTGCATATTGTACAATTAAGAGACACTTAACCATAATTTGCCGTTAACTTTAACAAAAATGATAAAATAACTTAAATAACCTTGATTTTTTTATGAGTTTAGTTCTTAAATTTTTTTAATTTTTTAATACTAAAATAAGATCAAAAATAAATTTTGTTTTGAAGGAAATAAAAAAAAATTAAAAGAAATTTGTTAATGGGTCGATCTTGTTGTTTTAATCTAGCTCGACATGTCTTGATCGAAGTCACTCTAGGTTTTGGCCACATTAGGCTAGATCGAGCCTTTTAATTTGGCCAAGTGTGATCGGTTCATGGCCACCCCAAGTTGTTGCATTTGTTGTGGTCTTGATTTGGCCATGCTTAGCTAGATAAAGGTCAATTTAAATTTGTTCAATTATGTCACTTACATAAAATTAAATCTAACCCTAAGTAATTATTTATTGTGCTTTAAGTGAATGAATTATAATTTATATCTAAAAAATTTTGTATCCTAATTTATGATAACTCTTACATTTAAAACTTTTTGATAATTTTCAAATTGTTGACAATTTGACATTGGTTAATAGGAGGTTATTTTAGTAAAGTTGCAAATAGATTTGGATAGGATTAGTGGAGATTCTGTCTGCTGATTACAGTCGCCCTTTAGACAAATAACAAACTGTTAACACTTCCCTTTGCCTCTCTCTCTTATCTCTTCTTTGTTACACTAGTCCTTCTATGGGAGCAACTTCAATCTTCCTTCAAGGTCAGCTTCTGCTTCCTATTTCCTTTGTAATTTGTTATTCTCTTTCTTCTGCAGTTTCATTTCCTTCATTTTGTGGGTTGTTTTGTAGATAACATTGAAATATGTTGCTTCCAATGGCAACTTCCTTCTCTCACTTTGACCATGGGCCTGCTCTCAACAATCTCCGTCACTTCTTCATGAACACGAGTTACATTGAAAGGCGAGTTTCGTTTGTTTCTTGCAATTATAGAAAATGTAGTATGTACTTGTTCTTTCTTATTAGATAATTGAATTATCTGCATTTGATTGCGACGAATTGTTTAAAATATAAGAAAGTTAGTTGGAATTTCCAAAGTGACTGATAGGTTATTGTACAAATATGACATTAGTGTTCAAATAGAAATTTTTTTTTTTTTTTTAATTCGAATTTCAGTTGGATATGGATAGCATGACAAGAGATACAGAATTCATTGAAAAAAAAATTGTTAAATTCCATGCTGAAGAACGATAGACTGTAGTATGGGGAACCAGGGGAAATGATGTGAGAAATCAAATGCGTGTGAAAATATCTATGCATTTGAGATAATAGAAGATGTGTGTAGTTGTTCCTTTGTGATCCTAGCTCTCATCTGTCCAGACTGAAAGAAAGTTTGTGCTATAAAAATTGTAGCATGTTTCTTTGTAGGCAAACTAATCCCGAAAAACCTTCCTGATAATGTCATTATATCATTAAAATGGTTTATTAGTAGGGAAAGTTAATGTTATTACTAAAATTGGGTTTGTGATAATTATGCAAAAGTTTGGCGGCATTTTTCTTGAATATTAGTGCTATAGCTATTAGCTAGAGTTTCAGTTCAGTTTTTAGGGAACTGCAACCGTAAAAAATTTGTAGTAGGATAAAGAACTGTTTCCCAAAGTTCTTTTAGATTTTTTTAAAATAAGCTTGTTTTAAACCATCCCATTCGTTTGGATCTTGATAATGCCAATTGTTAAATACGTTTGATATGATGATGTTCATTTACTACACAGGCTTTTGCTTTCTAGAGTTTTTGAAATTTGAAAATTCTTATTCTGGGCATACTGGGATTGTGTCTTTGGCTGTGGAGAGACAGAGGGTTTTTGTTGTCCGTGTTTCTTCATTCATTTGAATTATTTATTTTGCAGGCATCCTGGACTTTCTTCTAAACAATCTTCACTGTCTTGTTTTAATGCTCAAAAGTTTTTCCAAAAGACTTATAGAACACAATTAAAATTCAAGCAACAGCGACATCATCTACAATATCATTCCCAGAATCAAGCAGATTACTCTGACAATATCTACAGTGAGGAAAGAGAAGAGGATGTTTCAAGAGCAACCTTGATATGGAGGGCGATTAAGTTGCCTATTTATTCTGTTGCCTTGGTTCCACTCACAGTGAGTTTTTCAACACTTTTAAGTGCTCTCTACTTACTTTTTGCTTTTATATTGCTTAAGAGCCTGAGTTGGACATCACAATATTTCAGAATGTTACCAAGTAAATCAATGATGGCTCTGCTGTACGTAAGAAAGGAAACCATTAATCAATTAAAGTTAATATAAAGACCAAGTTGCCTGCATCTACAGTAAATTGTATTTGCTGCGCAAGTGCAACAATAGAGTGACATGTAGAACACATCTAGTCCTGTAGGTACCCAAAATTTCTTTGGTTAGGGAAAATAGTAAGTCAAGAATCTTGGCTGGTAAAGGGGACATCAACGTAGTTTTTGCCTGATATGAGATTCTTAAACTGATGTATGAAGTGAACATAAGGCTGTAAATCAGGTGATGAAAATAACTTTGTTCAGATTAATATTAGAATAATATGGGTTTCTTACAAATAAAGGGTTCATCTAGATATCTTCTTGTCAATCTTGAAAGGAAATATAGTCCGTACTTATTCCTTTTAAACTGTAATATGTGAGGAGTTTTTTTGAGTTCTTGAAGACGGAGATTTGATAACTCGCTTTTCCTTTTTAAAGATTATTTTTAATAATTCAAATTTTAAAAAGCATTTTCCAGATGAATATGGAATGTGTTTTTGACAAGCAAGCATGCTACTTGCTTATAAAAGTTGCAACTTTCATATTACTATGCTTCTTGCCCTCTTTTCTACTCTGAACTGCATGCTTACTTCGATGTGAATTAGGAAATAGTGCCACCACATCTCCTTTTTCTCACAAGCAATACCCTGGCATCTTGAAGAAATGCATCTCTTTTTTCTCACCAGCAATTTCTAGCATCTTGAAGACTTGAAAAACAAATATCATTTTCAAATGTAGTCTGCATTGATTATGAAATATGGACACCACCTCTGCAGAGTTTAGGTAATTATAATCCAAGGATATATATATGTACGTATTTGAATCCAACCTTGTCAAACCAAATACTCTTTGTAAAAGTAGTCACTGAAACTGTTCTTTTATTATTATTTGAGAAAGAATTGGATTTTGGAATATTTTGGTGACATTTAACTTGACTCTTGTTTTAAACAATAGGCTATTTCTGTAATTATTAAGTGCACTGCTTGAGGACATATGGTATGAAGTATTTGGTTCTTCTGTGTTTTGAAGAATAGTTTAACGGATATGGTGGGCTATCAATGTGTTCGTTTGATAAATCACTGGTGTATGGGTAGATTCCCTTCAAAAGATCTGTTTGTGTAACTCCAAATTTGATACCGCTTTCTTTTGAGCATGACTAGAAGCAAACTCAAGGAAACTTTCATTTACTCTTCTATCTAGTCAAAATTTTGTAATGGTCTTATACTGTCTCATCCGGGTGATTCCACCCAAAAGAAAAATAATTATGGTTCCTTAATTTTTTCTTGAACAGGTAGGCGCTGCAGCTGCTTATTTACAGACAGGCATACTTTCAGCCAGGCGTTATTTTGTTCTCTTGGTTTCTTCTGTTCTTATCATAACTTGGCTCAATTTAAGGTGAGTTTTCTAAAAATTTCAACGTAGATACATGATAGTTTGAATCTGAGCATGTTTTACCGTGCATCTGAGATTGAGAACTGTTAATGCATGTGCAGTAGCTGCGTGTTGATATTTCATTTGTGTCAATAAAATAGAGATTTATGCTGGTAGACCTAGGAATGTGCAGTATGTCTTGCACTGATTACTATTTAGATTGAGAGGGCACACTAACAAGCATGGAGTATTGGAGGTATGTAGGGATCATACGGTGTTATTTTCATCTTTCAAATCAACTGTTGTCGGGCCTGTTCTGGCTCTTAGGTGGGGATCCAATTGTGGTTGCTTGTATGAACAACCATCCATTAGTTAGCAGTTTGATTCCTCTAACATTCGCATTGGACTACATAGCTCTTCCTAAGACCTTGGTGACATAACTGTATTCCAAGAGATTGCTAAATCCTGTGGGACCTCAACTCATAATATTTTGAATGTTTTGTTTGGGAACTTGGTGGGAGGATGTAATAAGCCAAGAAATGCTTGCATTGAGGATATTGACACGGCCACACATTTGTTGTTAGCACCTTGTCATATTTTCCTCATTTTCTTTCATTTGTTTCATCTTAATCCTTCTTCAAGAAAATCCAAAATTCTAAATATTTTTTATTTTAATTAAATTATTGCATTACAACCTGAAGATCTGGGAGGGGACTTCTTCTCGGTTCATCCTATATTTATTATTACAGCTTTACCAAAATTGTTGTCCTTGTCTTTATGACAGAACTGTTTCACTATTTTTCTATAAGCCATTAAAATTGGTGATATGTGAACCGTTGGCAGCAATGATGTTTATGATTTCGATACAGGAGCGGATAAGAATAAGAAAGAATCAGTTGTGAATTTGGTTGGAAGGTAAAGCTTTTAAAACATTGTGGTTATGGGGTGCATAAGAATTTTTTCCCTTAAGTTTTTATTAAAATGAATAACATTTGGCAATTTGTGATCTTTAATTTATTGGAAAGCCGTGTATGGACCCTTCTCGCTGCGTACTCACTTCTTGTCCTTGGCTTCATCGGGTTGACATGGACATCTCTAGACGTAGGAAACACGCCCTCTATATTATTGCTGACTTCTGCAATTATTTGTGGTTATATATATCAGGTAAACAAATTTATTCGGGTGTTTGGTGGAATTGAATATCTTTAAATTTATGCTCATGTTATCTAATTACACAGTAAGCCAACAAAATTACTTTTGGAGAACTGAATCTCAGATCTCTAGTAATTTTTTGACACCTTAATGTCTGACTTATCTTTTGGGTTGTATTGAATGATAGAAAATGCACTGGTATAGTCCTGGTAGAAACTCTTATTATAAATTTAAATTTGCGCCAACTTTTTGTTCATATGAAAAATTTTCTGAGTATCATTTTGTATTGTTTTATTATTCAGTTTTGTGACCCCTTAATATTTCTTTCTCATTTCTATAATTACCAAATATTTTTGTTAAGAATCTTTGATCATCCTTATTACTTTGCTTGAATCTTCCCCAACTATCATAGAAGTTGTATGCTCTTTTTAAATTCACCTCTTAAGTTGTGTTAATGCATTACGTCTGGTTTTCCGAAAAATTTGATCCGGGACAAATTGGCTGAAAATTTTCAATTTGTCACTATCCTAGCTTTCAAAGCTTTCATATCAGTGAAAATAAAAACTTTCTAGATGATCACACTAATGCAGCTATCCACAAAAAAAACCAGACTTTCAGAACTTGAAACATTGTTCTTTTTGCAGTGCCCACCATTTCGGTTAAGTTATCAAGGACTGGGAGAGCCTTTATGCTTTGCTGCCTTTGGCCCATTTGCAACTACTGCTTTTTACTTATTGCTGGGGAGCACAAGGTCTCATAGTATATTGATAATAGTACTATAATCATGGATTTAATTTGCTCATCTACGATATTAATCCAAGCGGTTTTGACAGTGAGATTCACAATGTTCCCTTCACTGGCGCCATTCTTTCAGTGTCACTCCTTGTTGGCCTGACAACCACCCTGATTCTTTTTTGTAGTCACTTTCATCAGGTAGTTCAGATTCTTTTGGTTTTCCCAGTTTCACTTCCCTACTTTAGACTCCTTTAATTACTAACATCAAATAACATGAATATTGTAGCTCAGGTTGAAGGAGATAGGGCCGTTGGAAAAATGTCCCCTTTGGTATGTTCACTGAGCTGTTTAAATGTTTTTGAAATTTAACAGAAGAAAAATATCAGTGCTGTTAATTTGATTTGTCCTATTTGCATGCAGGTCAGGCTGGGCACTGAAAGAGGCTCAGTAGTAGTGAAAGTGGCAGTCCAGACACTCTACTCCCTTACCTTTGCTCTTGGTCTAAGTAGAGCTCTTCCTTGGACTTGCATTGTAAGTCAACGTTTGAATTGGTGAAATATGTGCCAAGTGCTTTAAATTGTATGTCTTTTTATGGTTCTGAATCTGATATAGAGTTTTCCAGTTTCTCTGTGCCATGACCTTACCTATGGGGAAATTAGTAGTCAACTATGTGCAAGAGAACCACAAGGTGAGAAGTAAACTTGCACAATGATGCTTGAAAGTTGAAGCTTAAGGTTTCAAAACCAGTTTTTAAGTCATCCTCTATGGATTACAAATCATTTTTACAAATATACACCTACCTCTCATTAAAGGCACCAATATTCAGCTCGAATTGATAAATACCTCATCCCTTGCTCTGTATTTTCGAAGACTTTCATTTTCCTCTTGCTTATAAGAAGTCATTTTTGCAGGACAAGGAGAAGATCTTCATGGCAAAGTATTACTGTGTACGATTACACGGTTTATTTGGAGCTGCCTTGGCTACTGGACTGGTGGCAGCTAGAATGCTCATAAAGATTTGGTAGATTCCTCTTAACTTGAATGAGTTGAAGGATGTGAGCAATTCAACTTAGAACATTAGTGAAGTAACAAGGTAGGTGGTTGGGTGTTTTCAGCAATTATTCTATGTATGAATAAAGGCTCATATGTCAGTCATATATTGCATCTCTTTTGTGCAGTAATGTATTCATTTTTTTTATTTAAACGAAATTAATTTCATCATTAGAAGCGAATCAAGAACCAATTGTGCTACTNGGTAGATTCCTCTTAACTTGAATGAGTTGAAGGATGTGAGCAATTCAACTTAGAACATTAGTGAAGTAACAAGGTAGGTGGTTGGGTGTTTTCAGCAATTATTCTATGTATGAATAAAGGCTCATATGTCAGTCATATGTTGCATCTCTTTTGTGCAGTAATGTATTCATTTTTTTTATTTAAACGAAATTAATTTCATCATTAGAAGCGAATCAAGAACCAATTGTGCTACTCATGTGAGGGTATTTTATGAAACTTAATTTGTTGCTTAACATAGTTTCTTTTTTATTTTTCTCCGTTCATTTAATTTAACATATTCAAGTAATTAAAACAAACTAGTTTAATTAAAATTATTCATGAAATTACCATCTAAACATCAAACTGTAACTTACAAAATTACATAATGAGTTTTTAAATTCTTATGTCTAGCATTGTTTTAAAAATCGGACCGAAGAGCAACCTGCTCTGATGGCTGGGTCACTGTTTAACCGGTCCAATCGGTTAGACTGTTGGTTGGACAGGTGACGTCATCACATATCATAATGATGTCAACATATTTTTTTTAAAAAAAAAAAATTTAGATTTCTATTTTTTAATAAGACAATAACAGTTTAATTATTGTTCAGTTGGAAGTTTCAAATCCATTTTCTTATTCCACAATATATGACAACACAACAATTATTGGGAAAATGGAATTCAGCTTCAACTTCAAAATAAATGCTTAACTGCTAATAATTAAAGGATTTATACTTTTATAGAGCTTGGTAGAGCGTTCAGACTCAGTACTGAAACCGGACTTACGAAAGTAAATGCAAGAAGATCTTTGGAGTTTGGATTCTTAAATCAAAATAGTGTGGGAGAAGGTACCAAAGATACGTAAAATCTTCGGAAGAACTTTCTCCTGACCTTTATCTGCTTAACGTTCGAAACCAAAAAGGTGGGCCAAAAGAAAATCTTGAACCCAAAAGATTATAATATTATACAGTCTAATATACGGATTTAACCAGTGAACATATGGCAGACACTTTGACTATGCCGCCCAAAATCCTCCCTTGAAATTCTCTTCTCTGCCTTTCATTTCCAAGGTTCCTCCGTACCTCTTCTTTTACTTTTCCCAACCAAGAACAACACAAAGAAAGTTCTCTCTCTCTCTCTCTCTCTCTCTCTCTCTCTCTCTCTCTCACCATGTCACCACTTTCTGGCTTTCTCAAACAATACAACACCGAATCTCTCATGATTTTTATGATCTTCTTCTTGAGCTCTATTCCTAACACAACGAACCTTTCTTTTGATCTCTCTTTAGCTACCACCACAATTCAAACTCATTCTTCTTCCTCCAACATCCCTTTCTCATTAAAACAACTGCCTCTGGACGGTTACCTTAGTTTTCAAAATATGCATCATGCAGCTCAAGACTTTGGCAATACTCACCATTTCCAACCATCAGCAATTCTATATCCTAAATCAGTTTCTGATATTTCCTCAACAATAAAGCATATCTATCATATGGGTTATGCTTCTGATCTCACAGTGGCTGCTAGAGGCCATGGGCAGTCACAAACTCAAGGAGGTGTAGTTATCAACATGGAATCACTCCAAGAACCACTTATGGAAGTTCACCCTCTTGAACTGCTGTATGTGGATGTTTCCGGTGGTGAGTTGTGCATTAATATTCTGCATGAGACTCTTAAACATGGGTTCTCACCAAAGTCTTGGACAGATTACCTATATCTCACCGTCGGAGGCACGCTATCAAATGCCGGAATCAGTGGTCAGGCATTTCTCCATGGACCCCAGATCAATAACGTTTACCAGCGAGTTCAGATGTGATTTGGGTGAGATTTCAGAGAGTTCAGATGCGATTTGGGTGAGATTTCAGAGAGAAATTTTCGTAGAGAACAGAGAAGAAGGTGAGAATTTTCGCAGAGAACAGACAAAAGAGAAAGAGATGAAGCTGATAAATTTTCGCAAAGAACAGAGTGTTTGCTGAGAAATTTTCGTAAGAAACTGAGAAAGACCGGAAGAGAAGAAGATGAGAAAGTGTTGTGTCGCTTATTAGGGATTTTTAAGATTTGGACCGGTTTATCCGCCGGTTTGGTTGGATCGACGGTTCACTGAAATTATCCGGTTTTCAAACGGTTTAAAGCAGTTCAGTGTATTATAACGCTTTTGGGGTTGACTCGAACCGGGCACTTGACTAGTTCCCGGTTCAACCGGTTGGACCGGCCGGTCCGATCCGGCTTTTAAAACAATGATGTCTAGTGGCATGGATTTACCACATCAACATCAAGTCAAAGATCAAAATAATCCAACCGTTCAACTAAATGGAAAAAATGATGCGTTCAACA